>NC_133329.1:386257135-386557135 GCF_042186555.1 Aquarana catesbeiana | reverse complement strand
ATGTTTTCAGGATTTCCCTTTAGATGAAACAGCTGTGGTAATTACTAAGGCAGTGAAACTGATCAGATCACCTGTGCAAAATAATGGCAAGCCTGAAAACATGACCTGTTGGGGGGGTACTTGAGGACTGTAATCTGAATACTAGGGCAGGAGGAGGAAGTTGATAGCACTGCCATTGACAACAGTGCTGGTGTGTTTCATTGCGTCCACCAACCCTAATGCCCCGTACACCCGATAGGATTTTCCGACAACAAAATCCATGGATTTTTTTCAGACGGATGTGGGCTCAAACTTGTCTTGTATACACACGGTCACACAAATCTTGACGGAAATTCCGAACGTCAAGAACGCGGTGACGTACATCATGTACGACGAGCCGAGAAAAATTAAGTTCAATAGCCAGTGCGGCTCTTCCGCTTGATTCCGAGCATGAATGGAATTTTGTGCGTCGGAATTGTGTACACACGATCAGAATTTACGACAACGGAGTTTGTTGTCAGAAAATTTGAGATCCAGATCTCAAATTTTGTGCGACGGAAATTCCGATGGAAAATGTCCAATGGAGCCTACACACGGTCGGAATTTCCAACAACAAGCTACCATCAAACATTTTCCGTAGGAAAATCCGACCGTGTGTACGGGGCATAAGGCTTTTTTTTTTTTTTTTTTTTTTTTTTTTTTTTAATTGCAAGCACTGTCATCAGTGACACAGGCTACTGTCTCAGCCACTGACACCAATGCTGGGTGTTTTCGCCCAGTTATTGACACCAGTGCAGTAAGGTTTTAGATTTACCAAAAACATACAATATGGAGGTCAAACCTTAAACGTTTCAATTTGTATGCAATCAGGCAGGCCCTTGCACTACATGGTTTTGGTAAATCTGAAGACAAAAATCTGCAGAACATCCAAGAGTGTATGGGGCTTTAGACAAATGCAGGGTGTTACCATTGCAGTCACTGACACCAATGCTGGGGGGGTTTATTGCAACCACTGAAACCAATAAGAACTCCAACTTTTTCTTCAGGATGCATTGCAATACATTATAAAAATTGCAGCAGGACCAAAATCTTCCGGGTGTTCAGATACATCACAGTCCATTTACTTTAAGATGGGCTACCCAACTTGACACAATGCACCTCAACACATGAATATGTGAATCATTGTGTGGCCCTCGAGGTGTTGATTATTTTCAAGTTGGCCACCACTGTTCCAAGGGTTTGTTATCTTCACTTCAAATCAGCTAGAAAGGTCAAGGAAGGCTTGTTTAAGAGCCTTTCATTGCTTTTAACTTGCAGACAGGTTGAGGTTGATTTTTTTTAGTTTTGTTTTTCGCTTTTTTAACATCAAGCTCAAAAAAAAAAAAAAAGAAGAAAAAAAAAAAAAGTTACATACAAGTTTAAAATATTCTCAATTAGTTAACACATTTTACCTACAATAGTTCTTTAACAGGGTTGTAGCTTTAGTCTCGGATCACACTGATGCCATGCAGGGGAACCAGCACGATTCCTGTTCGGGTTCCCGCATCGCATTCGACTCGCAGGCAGTTTACTCTGCTCTCCAACCGCTGTGGGTGTCAATGTAAAAGTTAAATTAAACCCCAAAATCGGTTCCCAGTACAAACTGTGAAATCGGATCACATGGGTCTAAACACCCATGTGATTCGATTTCAGTACGGACCAAAAAAAGGGTCCTGCACCATTTTGGTGCGAAAGCGATGCAATTTCAGCCATACAATCTGTATGGCTGAATTTGCCATGCACAGACATCGCATGTGATGTGCAAAGCAATGCAGTGCAAATCACATGCGATTTCTGGCATCACATAAGTGTGAACCCAGCCTAATGCCGTGTACACACGAGCGGAATGTCCGTCAGAAAAAGTCCGATGGGAGCTTTGCATCATATATTCCGACTGTGTGTATGCCTCATAGGACTTTTTTTGTTGAAAATTCAGACGGACTTAGATAGAGAACATGTTCTAAACTTTTCCGTCAGAACTAATTACTATCGGGAAACCCGCTCGTCTGTATGCTGTTCCGACATACCAAAAACGACACATGCTCTGAAGCAAGTACGAGATAGAAGCTATTGGCTACTGGCTATTGAACTTCCTTTTTCTAGTCCCGTCGTACGTCACCGCGTTCTGGACGGTCGGACTTTGGTGTGACCGTGTGTATGCAAGACAGCTTGAGCGGAATTCCGTCGGAAAAACCTTCAGAGTTTAGAATCCTCTTCCAACAAACCTTACTAAAATGGGCCTATAATTATTGAACCATCTTGTGGTAGATAGATATTACTACATCTACACACACCCACCCCCACCATTTCTCACATGTGAAAAATGCACATGACTTTACTTGTACAGTGCTGCACTGACATTTGGGTTTAAACGATTTATGCAAGAATTTTAGACTTTACTTAAAGCTGTAGTATATCCACACAGAAATGTATTTATTTTTTTTAATTTAAAAAAAAAAAAAAAAAAAAACCTGTAAGGCAAAGGCATAATGAGCTAGTATGCACCGCATCAGTATGAAATACTCACCTTAGAACGAAGCACCGGCATCTGATCCCGGTTCCCCACCAAGGAAGCGGACATTTTGCCCTCGGCGTTTCTGCTGGGTTCACGGCTCCGGCGCTGTGAGTGGCCGGAGACACGATTACGTCACTCCCGTGCATGTGCGCAGGAGTCTTCTCCCCGGCAAGGCCCAGCAGCATCTGCCGGGCCTTCACAGCACATGCGCCTCTGACGTCAGCAGCTGCATGCAAAGTGAATATCTCCTAAACCATACAGGTTTAGGAGATATTCATTTTTCCAATAGGTAAGCCTCATTACTGGCTTACCTGTAGGAAAAAAAAAAAAAAAAAAAAAAAAAGGGGGTATACAACCGCTTTAATTTGTTACTGCATTGCATGAAAACAATGCAAGAACACCTGTACTGTTTTAAAGGTCGCAAAGAACAAAAAATAAAAAAAATTGATGTGCTTAGTTAGCTATAGCTGCTGCAAATCAATTTATGTAATTATTTTGGAGCTACAAGACCACAATTATGTTGTAATTCTTCAATCCTTTCCTCTCTCTCTCGTCCTTCAACTTATGCCCCTTTTTCTTTAATCGTTTAACCCATGCCCCTCTTACTTTACCCACTTCAGCCCCGGAAAGTTTATCCCCCTTATTGACCAGGCCATTTTTTGTGATAAGGCACTGCGTTGCTTTAACTGAAAATTTGCGCGGTCATGCAACGCTGTACCCAAATAAAATTTATGTCCTTTTTTTTCCCCACAAATAGAGCTTTCTTTTGGTGGCATTTGATCACCTGTTTTTTTTTGTTTTGTTTTTTTGGGCTATAAAACAAAAAAGACCAACAATTTTGAAAAAAAACAAAAAACAAAAACAACAATATTTTTTACTTTAGGCTATAAAACATCCAATTAAAAAAAAAAAAATGTAGAAAAAAAAAAATCTAATTTTTTCATCAATTTAGGCCATGTAATCCGCTACATATTTTTGGTAAAAAAAAAAAAATCCCAATAAGCGTATATTGATTGGTTTGCACAAAAGTTATAGCATCTACAAACTATGGGATAGATTTATGGCATTTTTATTTATCTTTTTTTTACTAGTAATGGCGGTGATCAGCGGTTGTTAGCGGCACTGTGACATAGCGGCGGACAAATCTAACACTAAGTGACACGTATTGGGGACCAGTGACACCAATACAGTGCAATAAAAAATAAAAAAAATGCATTGTCACTGTATAAATGACACTGGCAGGGGAGGGGTTAACACCAGAGGCGATCAAAGGGTTAAGTGTGCTCCTAGGGAGCGATTTATAACTGGGGGGGGGCGGGTGCTGACACGAGAAAAACAGATCTGCATTTCTGGCAGAATGGCGATCTGCCTTGTTTACGCAACTTTGCGCTAAAAGGGTCGCCCTGCCACAGTATATGTATGTGGGGCGGTCCTTAAGCGGCTAATCCTTCATCCCATGCCCTTCTTTCTTTAACCCTTCATCCCATGCCCTTCATTCTTTAACCCTTCATTCTTTAACCCTTCATCCCTTGCCCTTCTTTCTTGAATCCTTCAATCCACTCCCTTCTTTCTTTACTAAAAGAGCCCCTGCGCCTGAGAAAAGAACCTAGTTAGCAAGAAAACAGACCGAAACAATTATAAAACCACAATTAAAAAGTTGAATTTAGTGAGAAACATAATTTATTTACAATGAACTTTCACAAAGCCTTAAATTATAGAACTTCTGAAGGGCACGGTGAAGAGAACCAGTAGTTTTAACGGCATCCCCTTGGACATCAGGGGAACAGAACTAGATGTCTCTTCTAAACAGTAGTAGGTCTATAATTATTATAATATATATTTCTATGTATTGTATATAGAATCTTTTTATTTATTTTTTTAGTGCAGCGTTTAAGTTTCCCCACCCTGTTCTAGGAAAATGGATGGCAAAGTGCTGGCTTTGAAAAAAAAGAAAAAGAAAGGAGTAGAAAACACAGACTTGGTTTTTTTGTTTTGTTTTTTGTTTTTTTTTTTCCTTCATTTTTTTCTTTTTCCATCATGGGCATTCAGTATGAACAACAAATTTTTCCTCTGTACAAGAGAACTTTGGGTCCAATACAGAAATATAAATATAAAACAAACAGACTATAAAAGGGGAAGGGGAGAGGGTTCAATCCTGCTGATCGATTTTCTTCTATGCCGGTTCCATAGGATGGTCTTCAGTTTACTAGGTCATGATCGTTCGAAATCAGTGTCGTCTCTGTACAGAAGAGAAGCGCTTTTCGATCGTTCGTGGTGACCGAGGTGGAGGCCGACCCCCTGTGACCAGGCCTACCCGTCCGTTCTATTGAGAGCTTGCTCTTTCTAGGATGTGAAGGTCGTAGGGCTTTCTGCTTGTTCTCAGTCTAAACTTGTTCATTAAATTATTGTGTTTTTTCAGTGCAATCTGTGCGGCGGACACTGTGGGGAAGGTGGCGACGATGGTGTACGTAGAGGCCAAGTCTGTGGAAGGGTTGGGCTGTTCGGTACTCGTGTGGTTGTCTCCACTGCTGCAGTAGTGTTGGTTATGTTGCTGTTGGTGCGGTGCCTGCTGCGAGTGGGGGTCCCGGAGCCACCGGATTTTAGCACCTACTTTAAAGAGTTCGCCAAAAAGCATTTCTGCATCTTTGCGACTTATCCCGTCTGGCAGTTCTGTGATTTCTAAGACCTTACCGATGACTGCAGCCATGGAGAGAAAAAGCAACAAAACAGTAATTATAACAAATGTTCCACTCTCTAATTAAAGCTAAAGTTGTAGAAGCCTAACGTATTGCATCAGACAGAAGTGTATAGATGAAATCAGCACATTACAGCAAGACCCCTTTCACGCTGAAGGCATTTTTCAGGCGTTTTAGCGATATAATAGCGCCTGTAAAGCGCCTTCCCAGTGTGAAAGCCCGAGTGCCTATGGGACTGAAAAAAAAAGTCCTGCAAGCAGCGTCTTTGGGGCGGTGCGGAAACCGGCCCTGCCATTGAAATCAATGGGCAGCGGTGCTTTGCGGGCAGTTTTAACCCTTTCCTTGGGCCACGAGCAGGGTTAAAAAGAGCCCCGCTAGCGTCCGGAAAGTGCAGCTATAACAGCAGTAAAGCTAGCGGCGCTTTACCACTGACGTGCCCGCGCTAGCAGTGTGAAAGGGCTCTAAATGACACTAAAAGTTCACAAAAACTTCTCTACACCCAATTCTACTGCACTGCTTCCCTGAACATCTAGGTGGAAAAGCGCACATGCCAAACATCACTTGTCACAAATGTTGGGACTACATGCATGTTTGTAGAATTTGTTAGACGTCCAGAGCCCGGACTACACACAAGTCACCCATCTGCTCCTCCTCCAAGACTGACAGCCCTTCCTCGGAAGTTGCTGTCAATCAACTTCCCCAGTGCAGGAGCAGAGAAAAGTGTTCTCTTCTCTGGCTGCTTGTGCATGTAGACACAGCCAGCAGGTCATTACATCACCCAGTAGTCTGATCCCAGGACCCCTCACGCAACGGCATCTCCTTGGGACCCTGCAAGGGAAAGGAGCCACCCTAAAATAGGAAAGTGGAGCCAGTGCTTAGGGGACCAGCAGAATCAGGGGAAAAAAATTTCACTAGATGAAGCTGCACTTGTATTTTTTTTTATCAGTAGTAGAAAGAAGCAAATGCTATTTAAAGTAGGAGTTCACCTTTTCAAAAAAATAAAAAAAATGCACATCTTTTTGCAGGAAAGAAAAAAAAAAAAGTGTATTTAATATTCTTTTATTGTGAGCCTGTAAAGCATTGCACTCACAATCAGCAGATCGCGGGTGCAATGCAGGACTCTTGCAGACTGTGTGCAAGCCATCTGCTCAAATCTCATACGGGCAGTCAGTTGCACACTGACAGGAAGCATCGATCTACCTAGAGTGCTCAACAGCGCTGTGGTAGTTCGTTGAGAACAACAAGCCGACAGTCGCAAAGGCTGTCAGAACTAGTAGTTTTCCATGCCAATGAATAGTGAGGCCAGGAGGGTGGAGCCGCGTGCGGCCTGGTCTTTTTTTAAATTGTGACAGTGATTGGGGACACTAGTTCTGGAGATCTGGGCGTCACAAAGGAATCGCCTTCAATTGCAGGGATTTGCCCTCACTTCCTGTTTGGCTGTGTGAACATTTTCAAAACCTTTAGTAAATCAGCCTATACATTGTGTTTGTATGTTCTGGCAGCAATACGACTAGAGAAGGGACATTCCCATGATACGCTCCACTGGGGCAGGAAAATAGTTGAATGGTTTGATGTTAAAGGAAGTAATGTGTTGGAGTTTGAGGCCAGGTTCACACTGGAACCCGCTGCGGATTGCACAGGAGCGATGTGCGTCCCTGTTCCCCGTATCAGGGCCAAATCTATGCCTGAATTCGGCCCTGAAACGGAGCCAAAGACGCACAGCGTTTCTGTGCAGTGCGCTCCGCAGCCGCAACAGAGATATGTGAATCGGCTCCATAGGGAGCCAATCGCATTCTCCTACTATGCAAATTGGACCCGCATCTAATTTGCATAGGTGTGAACCCGGCCTGAAGGAAATATGGAGAGATGTACTTAGTGGCTGGGGGAAGTACACCTTCACCCCTGGTGTTAATATTTGCTCCTTGCCAGGAACAATTTTCATGCCATCCCCTCCCTAGGACTATAAATAGCAGTAGTCACCTTGCTATACAATCAGTATACTACTAGTCTAGGCTTTTTCCCCTCAACCAGGCTGCGCTCTCCCCTATTGCAAAAGGAAGAAGATTCGATCGTGTCACCGATCTTCTCCTTGCAATTAATCAAGACAGATAGCTACAGTGACAGGGACAAGATAAGATAAGAAAGCAATATTTCCCAGTTGTGGAAGGAGATAAGCTTGTAACCTCCTAGGAGGAATGTCCTACACAGAGCATTGGAATAGTTTTATGGTTTAGCTCACAGCTCCAAAACTTCAGAGCTGTAAGATTTGAAGGAAAATAACTTCTCTCTTAGATGTAATGCTGTCAGGCAAACCGTAAATTCCTGAAGGCACTGATGAAATGGTTATCTTGGACTTCACAACATCCCCTTTATTAACTCCCACATGCACAAAAGTTTACAGTTTTTATTATCAGATAGCCATCTTCATTCTCGAATTTTTATTGTTCAAAGCCGATTTGGATCTAAAAATGTGTTTACACGAAATTAAAAATTCAATGCCTCGCAGTCTCTTTACAACCTGTCTTACAGTCCAGTGATAGCTACATGGCATTTGTTGGGATAGGTCTACTTTTGGTGACAACAGATTGTGCCTATGCAAAGAGCATCAGCTCAGCTGCTTGTTATTATGAGTCCATGTGGCAGGGTGACACCACAAGAGAACAATAGGTGGATAGAACGTTGTCACCCTATGACAAAAGCTAAACAAAGGACCTTCATGGCTGGATCAGCAGGCATTATTTTAATAAAATAAAATGTTGCAATTTAAAGTAGTAGTTTTTTTTTTTACATTAATGCATTCTATGCATTAAAATAAATATACCTTCTGCATGAAGTTCCCCCTGCCCCCTTTTATACTCACCTGAGCCTAATCTCGATCCAGCGATGTACAGGATAGCAGCGGCTCTTGGCTCTCACTCCTTGTCGGCTCAGATCACAGCCAGTGAGAAGGGAGCAAGGGGAGAGACCGAGCCTAGCTCTGCCTGTATATGGACATAGAACTGGCTCGGGCACGAGCACACATGAGCGCCCCCATAGCAAGGGCCTGGCTATGGGGGGACAGCCAGGAGCACCGACGATGGACCCAAGAAGAGGAGGATTGGGGCTGCTCCATGCAAAATCATTACACAGAGCAGGTAAGCATAACAGGTTATTTAAAAACCCGCAAACATTCTCACGGAGCTCCTGGCGGGCGCGCGCCCGCAAGCCGCCTCTTAAAGGGCAACGTACAGATACGTTAATCTGCCTGTACGTGCCCTTCTACCGCAGTATATCTGCGCGAGGCAGTCGGGAAGCGGTTAAAGGCAAAATTCAGATCCTGAACCAATAATGCAACATATAGGACAGGTCCAGTGTAAGAAAAACAAAACAAAAAACACACAAAAACCCGTTGGGCTGATACAACTCAGATTGTCAGACCCAAGAAAAAACCGTTGTCTGCCCCATGGCTCATCTGTTCTCACCTGGTTCACCAGCAGAAAGGTCAGTGGAAGCAGCTTTTTTTGCCGTTTTTTTTCCCCGATTTCCATGTCTGTGTCCAGACTGACCCTAGGAGATGCAGAACATATTTATAAAATGCACAGCTTTTGAAACGAAAACGTAAAAAGTATCTAAAGCCAAAACTTTTTCTTGTTTGGGATAAAATCAGGAAGGGTTAGATTTCCGGTCAGGTTTTTATTGCCAAAGTAAGCGCCAGTTCAAAGATATCGGTGTCCAAAATCTTTTTATGTTTGCGCATAAGACAATATGGAACAGCCAACGCATTTCAGGATTTAGACACCCCCCCTTCATAAAGTCTTAAACGCTGTAAGCTGGACTCCATATCTTGTTTTTAGTCCTTGTATGTGTATAGTAAAGAGCAGTAGTAGCAGGTCACACACCACAGCTCTTTTGAGCATTTACGGGCGGCTGACACATATGTTTGCAAATGAGTGCAACTAAACCCCTTGCTTTTAACGTGAATTGTTAGACAGGGTCAACTGGGTTTTGTTACAGGCTGGCAAGTGAGCTGGGAAATTTTTCTTAGTTTCTGATGCATTTGTGTACTTTAACGTGTGTACTTTGCACTTTTACTTCATCCGACTGCCCCCCCACCCCCACCCCCCGGCAGTGCCCACAACTCATAAATCTTTTTTACATTAAAATACTGCCACCAATTACCTTTTTGGCTTATCTGTATACCACGGTCACATGATAAACTGCAGGGTCCACCCGAGTGCTGAGTGTTCAGGTAGGAGGAGATTTTCACTACAGCCCGTGTCCTCATGCTGTTATGGGAGGCGGATCATCCATGAATCAAGATGTGACATCCCACCCACTTGCTCTTTTTTTAGTTACTGGGCATGAAGGAGGGGGGGGGGACTGGGCTGTTATTTAGGACCTGTAAACACACCCAAATGTGTGACGTCAATATCATGTGACCTGAACAGCTCAGACAGGGCTAATTCGGTTTGCTGCAAGCTGGCTGGTAAGTGAGCTGAGAAATTTTGTTAGTTTTTGATGTGTGTCGCCCTTCCACATGCTCCTTGCTGCAAAGGCTAGGTATAGGTTGGGGTGGTTGCCATTTGTTTGAGCATTTATAAGCCCTGATGAACTGAGCGTGTCAAACCTGAAATGTGTTGGCTGTTCCATACTGTTTTGTTATGAGCATGTACTAATACAAAGATTTTGGACTTTTAGATCTCTGGTCTGTCACTGACTTTTTTATAAGTGCATATCTTAAGCTTCAGGCCTCTAGCTAGGAGGCACACTGTTTTTGACGTTCAACAATGAATTACTGAAGTTGAATCCGACATCTCCAAAATACATTTCAGGTTTTTGTTTTGCGTTTTTTTTTTTTTTTTTCTGAGCCCCACTGGGGAAGTTTACCCTCACTATGTGGACCATGGTCACCAGGACTAAAAATTAAAGGGATACATTTGAAAAATTAAGACCAGAAAGCACTTGTTTCCATGAGAACTGTGGGATTCTAGCTTGGCATTTGGAGAAACACATAGCACTCTACTAATTTTTAAGAGTTATCCTTCTACAGTTCAGGAAGTAAGATAATTCTACCAAAAAGGCATGCAAATGGCCAAAAAAATTGACAATGTTTTTAATCATGTCCTACTCTAATAACTATAAAAAAAAAAAAAAAAAAAAGTGTTGGCTTTAAATATGCTTTAAAGGAAACCTGTACTTCAAAGCTGGCAAACCTTTTGCAAGGTGTAAAGCAGAACCTGGACAATGCCCGCAGGAATGTTCACAGCTCCGAGGTCTGGGGTACTTTAAAAAAGGCAAATAGTGACTTCAGGAAATGCCTGACCTGCTGGTCCATCACGGTTATGGAAAACCTCACTTCCCATTAGTAAGGAACAGAAGGTGGAATGGGACAGGCCCAAGTATAACTTCAGTTCCTGAGGTTGACATTTGCATAGTAGAGCATGTGGAGGATATGCACACCTCTCCATGTTCCTGCTTTATACCTCTGCAAGTAATTTAGCAACTTTAAAAGCTAAACAGGTTCCCTTTAACAGACCTCAATACAAAGCTGTTCGTTCTAAAAAAAAAAAAAAAAAAAAAAAAAAAGTGTGTGCTCAGTTTTAATTTCCATACAGTGGTTTCATGCCTTCATGCAAGTATTGCTCAATTGTTTCTTGGGGAATGTTGCCTCTTTCCCTCCCATCTGCTCACCATTGCCTCCCACAGCAATCAATTTTAAAAGGGTTACATCTGATCACAAAACATAGAACTCATGTTATGTATGCTGGATACTTCCCTTTATCTTGTGCTCTGCAGTTACACCTGCACAGGTTTTGCACTGTGATTGGCTGTCTACTTCAGACAGCTGTTCCATACCCAAGAGTAAGATGCGTTTACATTCAAAAGCTTGTATGAATCCTTTAGGTTCCATTCACACTTACGAGATGATTTCCAGTGCGACTTTGATCCGACTTAACACTCACTGGCACCAAGTCGCATCAAAGTAGTGCAGGCATCTTTAAGTCGCACCAATCTGAATAGGTGCCATTGAAAACAATGCTGCATGCAACTTTGTGTCCAAATTTGCATGACAAGTCGCACAAGTGTGCATGGAGCCTCAGTCAGCCCTGCTGTTCAAGGAAATCCCACCTGCATCTCTCTGGGAAGGGAGCTGTGGTCAAAAAGCAGTAGCCAATAACCGTGCAGGATTGGTGTACTGTATGCATTGCAATGGCAGAGTTGCAGAGGAAAAAACCAATGGGCAGAACATAGGAGAGGAGAGGAAGGCAGCTGTTCAATATGAAGGTGGAAATGCTCTCAAGTCTAGTCTACTTTTGATGGACTTTTCGTGGTTACATAAGGCCAGGCCTGTAGATAAGGAGGCCTACATTGCTGTTCCTTAAAGCCTTTGGTACCTGTGCTGGCATTGCCTGGCCAGCACATATGCTTCCTATGCCCTTAAAGAGGTGGACACCTGTGATGTCAGGGCTTTGGATCACTGGTGGCTTGATCAATCAGCAGCCAAGCAAGCTCAGATTCATGATGCTCCTGTATATCCCAAGTACCTACCTCTTGTCGCAGAAAAGGCTGAATTTTACTACCCAAGCTATCCAAACCATGCCAGAATAGTTGCCGTATATTTTTGTAAGTAAATTTTTTTTCCCCATATAAATCCTTTGTTCAAAATCACCAGAAAAACATCTTTACATTTTCAACATACAAAAATCTATTTGATATAAAATGAATATTAGGAGTAAGTAAACCTCTAATTGACAAGCTTGGCCCTATGCAACTACTACCAGTCCACTAACATTGATCTTGCACTTTAATAAAGCAAAATGCAGTAATCAATAGAAAAGTTTCCCAATTCATCCCTTACTGGCCTGAACACAGCGAAATGTAATTATTTGCTGCAGGTAACTGTGCACTTCGTCACTGCTCTTCGCAGAATAAGTTAGTATATGAATAGCAGACAACATAGGGTTGATTTACTAAAGGCAAATAGACTGTGCACTCTGCAAGTGCAGCTGCTCCAGTGCTTAGTAAATGATATGAAGCTGCACATTGCAAAGAAAACCCAATCACATGCAAGACAGAAAAAAAAAAAAGAAAAAAAAACAGCTTTTTTCTTGATTGGATGATTAAGTCAGCAGCACTTCCCCTCATTTACTAATCTCTGGAACAACTGCACTTGCCAAGTGCACAGTCTATTTGCCTTTAGTAAATCAACCCCAATATGTACTGATTCACTCAACATATCTATGTTTGAGATTAAAGTATATGTACAATTTATGCTCAGGGGTTTGTCTATTTGTCAAATCCTCTCCATCACATTCCAAAGATGAAATGCAGATTGAAGAATGGTTATGAACCTGTTGACTTGTTATATGTCCGTGCACTAACTGAGGAGCATTGTACTGTAATGGCTGACCAAGTAACGGATATCTTGTGTCACCTGCCAGAAAAACAAAAAAACAAAAAAAAAAGTGCACAAGTAAAATGCAAGCTGATATACACAGAGATTATAAATTTGTCAAATAATGAGTAGGGGTAAAAATGGAAGCCGGCATGCAAATATTCTACACTATAAAAACAAAGTGTCAGTTTTGCCAAGGCTGATCCTGGCTGTTCTTGGTAGGAAAGGTACCCAACAATTATGTATCATGCAGGCTGCCATTTTGTGAGAAGTGCCTTTGTGCCATCAGAATTCCTTAGCTAAAAGGACCAGTACAGTTGGAGTATAGGTAGCCACTATCTCAAAATGGGGACACCTGCTCCTCTAACTTCCAGGTGCATCTCTGGGACAGGAAGTGAAGGGACATTTCCCCAGAAATGCACAGACAAAAGTAAACTGGCAGGGGTTTTTAACCTTTCCTTATTCTATTCAAAACCAATAAAAAGTTTTGGCTATATATACACACACACACACACACACACACACACACACACACACACACACATTTAAAAAGGTTAGTTCACAAAGGGGAAACACTCTCCACCCTCCCTACCCCCTGTCCCCGTTGTAGTTACCTTCATTGCTGATGAGCTGTCTGTGCCCACGCAGCCGATGCAACAGTCCGGGGAAACAAAAATCGCTTGTCTTACCATTTTCTCTGCAGGGCTTCCAGGATGGATCAGAGCGATACTATATGCCTGTGCTGAACAATCAGGATCAGGCTGATCTGTCCTGGAAGCCCTGCAGAAAGGGATAAAGAAGCAGGGGTTTAAAATCCCCAGACCGCTGCACCAACTGTGTGGGCACTGACAGCTCATCACCCACAGGAGGTACGTACAGCAAGGAACAAGGAAGGGATGGTGTAGGGTGTTAGTACCCATATTGGCTTTAAAGGGTTATTTCACCTTTCCAGAAAAAGAAAAAAATGCAAACACCCTATACCATTCCTTCCTCTTTCCCTGCTGTACTTCCCTTCCTGGGTGATGAGCTGTCAGTGCCTATGCAATGATCTGGGGATTTGAAATCGCTGGTCTCCATCCTCTTTGTGCAGGGCTTCCAAGACAGATCAGAGTGATGTTGAGTGATGTTATGTGCTTGTGCTGACCAATCAGAATCACTCCAATCTGTCCCGGAAGCCCTGAAGAAAGAACAGATAAAAGTAGCAGGGATTCCAAATTCCTGGACCGACTGTGTGGACACTGACAGTTCATCACCCACGGAGGTAAAAAGCACAGCGAGGAATGCGAAAGGGGGTGTAGGGTGTTGGGCTGCCTTTTCATTATAAATGCCAATGTTGGTACTAGGTTGATGGAGCTGAAATGCTTACATTGCATAAGGTCCATCAAAACTGACCCAGAGAGTTTATACCAGAAAAGTAACAGTCATAGTTTAAACTGCCCATACAGGATAGATCTTCTATGGAAAAATGGCAAATAGTATGAACTACACAGTAAAAAGAGGAAAGACCCTGTTGCAAGGAGCTTAAGTCTGCCCGTTAAAATTACTGGCTCTGTGGTAGTTAGCACGCCAAATGGATAAAAACAGCCCACTGCAAAAAGAATTTCTGGTTTGTTGGTTGCACACAATTCTGCAATCCTCCTAACATAGATTTGTGTGTGCTATAATGCTGGCCATCCATTATACAATTTTCTTATTCAACTTCCTTTAGACTTAACTTCAATTATGTAGTGTAAGGGTCTGCCTGAAATTGAAAGTGTTTAGGTTTGACTTCATATTTTATGGTTTTGGAAAATCTAAAGGAAAATTGTACAAGGGAATTGCATAATGGATGGCCAGACTAAGGCTCATGAGAATAAACCAGAATCTAAGTTCTCTGTATGCAGTCTAAGCAAAAATGGCTGCTATAGTACACCATTTACACATGGAATTTGGGCTCAGTGAAATGTGAACCAGCTTAGCATTAGCACATGGTTTTCTGTACTGACATGGGAAATGATTTACAAGTCAATGACATAAAAATACAAAAAGCACTCTTTAAAGAGGAGTTCCACCCAGGTGATCCATTAAAAAAAAAATTAGAAGTCAGCAGCTACAAATACTGCAGCTGCTGACTTTTAATTGGACACTTACCTGTCCCTGGGTCCAGCGATGCGGGGGATCGAAGCCCCGCTCGTCCCCATTTCAACTGTGGGCGCCGGGCTGTGGCTTCACAGCCTGGCACCCACTGCGCATGCACGAGCGGCGCTGCGTGCCGTGATTGGCCGCTCAATCATCTGGGACCTGTAATGGGTCCCAGATGATTGACAGGAGGGAGGGAGCAGAGCCGAGCCCTTCCTGTGCCGAGGGGGAAGTGATGTCACCAGCCCAGGCAAAGGAAGAGGCAGACTACGAGGGACCACCTAGCAACAGGCATTTAGAGGTAAGTAAAAAAAAATATCCATATGTTTTTTTGTTTTTTAGAATTTTTCAGGTATTTTTGTTTTTTTGGGTGGAACCCCACTTTAAGGGGACAGTATGGAAAACAAAAAGCCTCTCACCTTGGCCAGGAACAAAAGGTCTAGAAAAATGTGGAACTAAAGGGAGAGGCGTTAAACCCGGGCGGATGTTTTTCATGTTGGCTAACTGCACAGGAACTGGCGACTGATTGGGTGATGTGACAGGACTGCTAATGTGGGAACTATGCTGTAAGAGGAGACAAAATACAGGAAAAATAAGCAGATGAGATATAGATATGTATAATTTTATATTACACACACAGCTTACTGTAATACGCCTAACATTTAGTATATTCTTTTAAATACAGCTATATAAAATTCTAACAGCAACTACAGTTTTTATGTAAAAGCGTATCTAGATATAGTACAAATATTCCTTTAACCTCCTGCCAACTGCTCACAGTAAATATACTGCAAGTAGGCAGCAGGTACAGGCTCGGCAACGTACATATTAAAAGTGGTTGTAAATCTCCCCCCCCCCCCCCAAAAAAAAAAAAAAAACCCGCAAGACAAAAAGGCATAATGAGCTAGTATGCATACTAGCTCATTATTACTTAACTGAGATTGAAGCCCCTGCAGCCGTCCTCGTTCATCGCTCCCGGGGAGTTACTTCCGGGGATCGAGGGCTCCAGAGCTGTAGTTGGCCAGAGCCGCGATGACGTCACTTCCGTGCATGTGTGCGGGAGCCGCCGGTAACGGCACAGGCTAACTGAAGCAACAGCACGTATGTGCCGTCGCTTCAGTGCACATGTGCCGATGACGTCGGCACATGCAAATACAGGGGATCTCTCCTAAACCGTGCAGGTTTAGGAGATATCCAGGGTAGCTACAGGTAAGCCTTATTATAGGCATACCTGTAGCAAAAAGTGGTTGTAAAGGGTTTACAACCACTTTAACAGCAAAAAAAATAAAATGAAAAATGTGGATGAGTTGGAGAGCAATAAAGGGTACTTTTTTGTGTTAGGAATACTTGCATGTATATAAACCGGAGTTTAGTGTCACCAAGTGTTGCAGATTTTCTTCATTTGAATGTACAACATCCTTTTAGCTGCTTACCTGTGTAGAATGATCTAGGCTGCCATATTCTACCGTTTTATGCGCCCTCTGATGGTCACAATAATATTTATTTGGCTTCCACTGAGGTGGCGAATGTGTTTGAGGTGGTGGGTTGTTGGGAACGTTGAGCTGCATCATTACCATTCCGCCACCAGGGGGAGGTGCTGGTACAGCTAAAAGAAAGAAGATAGGAAAGGTTATTTGTGATATTCGGAGATTATTCTAAATCAAAGCTGCGGAACAGTTTAACTCGTCTGATCCTATGCTCTCCCAGCAGATGGCGCTCCCCCTGCGAACATTCCCTCGCCATCCTATGTGAGAAGCTCTCTGTGTGCAGTGACATCACAGTAACAATTTTCGTACAGGAGAGGACTGTACTGACAACTGTACAAGACTGAAGGTAAGGCTGGAGTTCTGCTTTAAGCAATTACAGAAACAGTTTCCTTTTATCTGCAGTGATAGGGGTGAGCTGGGATAGACCTGGTTTATGGGTTTCTGAGTGTCCAAAGATCCCAGGACAAAAATGTGAGCAATAATCACACATCTCTTCACGTACCTGCACACGGAGGACCGTGCAGTGCTTGAGAACACGGAGAGGTTGCTCTAGGGAACTGCATGTGGTCAGACCCTGGAGGGTGCATATATCCCATCGACGAGCTGAAAATATACAGATTGATTTGCATTATTATAAAACATTATTCCCACAGCTTTCAGATTATGAGAGCAAAATGTAAGATTTGGACACAACCACTTCCAAGGTGTCACGCAATCACTGTACTACAGTCAAGTAAAAAAGTTTTGTGGACTATCAAAAGCACATACACTCACTGGCCACTTTATTAGGTACACCTTGCTAGTATCGGGTTGGACCCCCTTTTGCCTTTATTCTTCAGGGCATAGATTCAACAAGGTGTTGGAAACATTCCTCAGAGATTTTGCTCCATATAGTGACATGATGGCATCACACAGTTGCTGCAGATTTGTCGGCTGCACATCCATGATTCCAATGTCCCGTTCCACCACATCCCAAAGGTCCTCTATTGGATGAGATGTGGTGACTGTGGAGACCATTGGAGGACAGGGACCTCATTGTCCAGTGGTGAGATGATTGGATCTTTGTGACATGGTGGATTATCCTGCTGGAAGGAGCCATCAGAAGATGAGGACACTGTAGTCATAAAGGGATGGACATGTCAGCAACAATACTCAGGTAGGACGTGGAGTTTAAACGATGCTCAATTGGTACTAAGGGGCCCAAAGTGTGCCAAGAAAATATCCCCCCCACACCATTACACCACCACCACCAGCCTGAACCAGTGATACAAGGTGGGATGGATCCATGCTTTCATGTTTACTCCAAATTATGTCCCGACCATCTGAATGTTGCAGCTGAAATCGAGACTCAGACCAGGCAACGTTTTTCCAATCAGGAAATGGCACCCGGTGTGGTCTTCTGCTGCTGTAGCCAATCTGCTTCAAGGTTCAATGTGTTGTGCTCTCAGAGATGGTATTTTGCAAACCTTGGTTGTATCGAGTGGTTATTTGCATTACTGTTGCCTTTCCATCATCTCTAACCAGTCTGCTCACATTCTCCTCTGACACCAAGGCATTTTTGTCCACACAACTGCCGCTCACTGGAAATTGTCACTTTTTTGGGCCATTCTCTGTAAACCCGAGAGATGGTTGGTGGTGAAAATCCCAGTAGATCAGCGGTTTTTGAAAAACTCAGAGCAGCCCGTCTGCCACCAAACAACACGCCACGTTCAAAGTCATTTAAATCACCTTTCTTCCCCATTCTGATGCTCGGTTTGAACTTCAGCAAGTCGTCTTCACCATGTCTAGATGCCTACATGCATCAAGTTGCTGCCATGCGATTGGCTGATTATCAATTTTTGTTACCAAGCAATTGAACTGGTGTATCTAATACAGTGACCAGTGAGTGTATACTCTGTTCACGAACCACTTTTTTTTTTTTTTTTTAGAAAAATCTGAAAATTGGACTTTCATATTTTTTTCAAACACAAAACAGAGAAAAGAACACCAAAAAAATAAGTTTGAACTATAAGGGCTCATTCACACTGGTGTATTAATCCGTACGCCTGGGTAAAGGGCCATCTTGGACCGGCACGGATGTCGTGTTCTGGACCGGCACGGATGTACACTCCAGGATATGTGCAGAGGTCTGTGCAGCCGGCCGTCATTAATTTCAACAGGCTGCCTGTACGAAAACCCACGTGCATCCTGGATGACTAAAGATGAACCTTCGCACAGGCGTACAGATCGGTAAACTCGTGTGAAATCAAGCCTTGCAGACAAGTCTGTACATTGTAATAAAAGGAATGAGTTCAGCAAACACGGCATGAAACATTTGGTGCAACATATTCATTGGTGTCCTGTGGAGCTGCACGATTTGAGCTAAAATGAGAATCGCGATTTTTTGCTTAGAATAAAGATCACGATTCTCGCAGTGTAACATCTTTCACATTATACAAAAAAATTGGGCTAACTTTACTGTTTATGTTTCTTTTTTAAATTAAAGTGTAGAAAAAAAAAAAAAGAGCGTTTGAAAGACCGTTGCGCAAATACGGTGCAACATAAAATATTGCAGCAACCACCATTTTATTCTATAGGGTCTCTACAAAAAAACCAAAAAAAAAAAACAAAATCATGTTTGGATTTTTCAAGTAATTTTTTAGCAGAAAATAATGATGATTTTTACTTGTAATCAACAAATGTCAGAAAAGGTTAAACTTCCTTCATTTACACGCTGGAGTTCTTTCCTTTGATAAAAGAACGAAAAGATACTTTGTTTCTACTTATTCCCCTGTTGTGATTAAACTTGGCAGGCTGCCCGGATGTTTTCTTTCTTTCCCAGCTGGGAGAACTCTCTGCATTTGTTACGCTCTTTTAAAGATAGGGAAAAAGATTGCAATTTTGATTCTTAACGATTAATCGTGCAGCGCTAGTGTCTTGTAAATCAGGGGGATTATTGTAAAAGAATCCTCAACTTAGAACATACGTTGTCTATGACAATAAACCAAAGATGTCAGTAACATGATGTTGTGTGTTGGGTCTTTAACTTACACACAATCAAATCAGATTTACCTCAAGTTATTTTGCTGCCCTGGTGAAATGACGCTGTAATAGACGGGCATCCCTGCGGTCGCTAAGGGCCCCTGGTTGGACTGGTTAGGGATGAGCACCTGTTGGTGATATGGCTGTTGGGGTATAGATTGGGAGCCTTGCCGAACTGGAACCTGAAAAAAAAAAAAAAAAAAAACAAGTCATCCACAATGGTCAAGGTAGAAGCCTACTGCACTGAAATCAGAGGGCATCATTGCCAGTTGCGGGTTTTTGTTCTCTAATAAATTAAAGGGAACATCTGTTTGAATGATCACGGAACCACCTCAGATTTCCTCCAAGTTTAAAAATTAAACCAACTTAACCTAGTGGGCTGTTCCAGGATCCTCTCATCAGCTTATGTCAGCTCCTGTTGTCTCTATAGATCTTCATGGCCTCTCTTCCCCTCGGCCCTCCCTTATTTTCAACCCAAAAAAAATAATTCTCTTCTTTCCGCTCCCATCCTTTTACTGCTCCTGGATATACTCTTCCACTTCCCAGATTTATAGCCACCCCCTCCCCACAGCAGCACACTGGTCTCCCCAGTGAATGGCTGTGCAAGGGGACAGGTCAGCACCTGTCTGGTAACTGAAGAGCAGGCCAAGAACAGCCAGAAAACTGACCACGCTGTGCTCTGTCTAGAATGGTCCGTTTTTAATATGAAAGCAGGGGGGCTGACAGGATCACCAAATATTTCACACAAATGAAGCAATACAAAGAGAACAGGAGACTTTGTACATGGTACAGCAGGCACATATCAGGAATAAGGATGAGCTCAGGTGTGTTCACAAACCGCATGTGCAGAGCCCGCCAGGAAGTAGGCACTGCGGAGTGCTAATTACAAGCAGTGAGACATTGTCCCGATTGCGCGGCTGCAGAGATCGGGAAATGCCTCACTGCTTGTGATGAGCGCTGCGCAGTGCCGACGTCCTGGCAGGCTCTGCACGTGCATTTTGCGAACACGCCTGAGCTCACATACATATCTTACTACAGAACCTAAACCCAGTCATGGATGAAACAGGCATGGCCTTAGGTGGAAGGTCTGAAGTTGTGTGTTGTAGGCTGCTTTGCTTACTCATTAAAGTTAACTAGACTTTCAAGACAATATCTGCATGCAGCAGATTTTCCTTGAGTGTAGCGTGAAGTGAAGCAGGCTCCTGGGCTTTGGTCGGCTGGATCGAAGGACCAAGGATTACATATTGGGGTGTTTCGGAGCGGTGGAATGTTTGAAGGTCACCTAATTGCCAAGAACCTAGTTCATAATACCTGGTAAGAGGGCATTGAGGAGTACTGCACCATCACACCCTGAATAGGATTGGATAGACTGCCAGGCTGGCCACTAACCAAGGTCTGATTCTGAGGCTGCTGGACATTCACCATACCCTGGTAGTTTGGTTGCTGGCTGGGCATTACAGTCGTGTAACCTAAAAAGAGAAGAAGATAGAGGAGTGAAGCAAGGGGGATCATTACACACAGTGAAGACCACTATATATATCAGGACCCAACATTTAGGAATCAGTAGAAGCAACTGACTCTGTTGAAGCACACTGGGCATCATAGATAAAACCAGATTGGTTACTATTGGCAAAAGGCAGTTCTTCAGACATTTTTATAAGCAGGCACCAATATGCCAGTCACGTGCCAATGATGTCCCCAATCTTTACTAAAAAGACAAAAACAAACTAATAAATTGCAGTTCAGCTTACAAAAATATATTGTGACCACACTGTAAAGAACAAAAATTCTATTTTTTTTTTTTTAAAGAAAAAAAAAAAAAAACCCACGAAAAAAAAAAAAAAAACTTTCGGAATAACCAAACATAAAATGTCTGTTTTTCTGGCATGCATCCAAAAGATCCATTTCAACATTGTGGGCTGAAGATCAACTTTTTTTTTTGTTCTTTAGCCACCACCAGTCGGGATTCTCCTTGACCCAGCAGTGGGAGGCCGTGACTATAAAGACATTTGTGTCGTGCAGAATAAAAGGGAAGAGCGTTCACTTAAATTGAATTCTCAGTCTGCACATTCAACAAGAACAAATACACCCCGCTGCGTTTCAATAAAAGGCGCAGACATCAAGTGCTGCTCCCCCGCACAGCGGTAACATGGAAGGGGAGCCCAGATGAATCCTGCAAACCCAGCGCACGGCTTAATTTACATATGAAAAAAAAAAAAAAATACTCAATAAAATGGAGGCTCTCCCCTTCACTGCCAGGCACCATACATTTACTGTCATTGTAAAAAGGGCTTTATCCTCATATCATTAGACATCAACTTAAATAGTGACATAAGAGCTGAGCCACCCTTGGGCTGCAGTCTGTGCTAATCTTTGGAGGTGACACAATTTAATCTGCATCTTCACGCACAGAAAAAAAAAAATGAATAGGTTTTTAAAAAACGTCCCCAATGTGTATTTTAACACCAAGGTGGCTTGTCAGAGAGCTTTCAAAAAAAAGGAAAACTCTACTTTTATCTGCCTCCAACCTGCCTGTGAAAGTAGACCACTCAAACCTCATATCAGCTTTAGCATATTAAAGTGGTATTAAACCCCAAAAAGCAAACATATTGCAAATTACCAATTTTTAGATATGACGGTTGCATTTGTTTTCTTTCTTGGGCTTTCTTTTCCTTTATTTTTACCTGGTGATCCTGCCAGTAAGTCTGTTTTTCAAAAGAAAAACCTGTTCTGCATAAGTAGCAGTTACAGGGTTGAGACAAACCATTACCGACAGGGGTGCAAACAATGATCAGCTTTTCTTTTTTTTTTTTTTTTTTTTTTAAATGTAAAGCCCTGGTGCCCAACCCTTTGGTATAGGATGTGCGGCCATCAGACCTCAGCAGTGTGTAGTGGGAACATTACGGTAATAGTATTGATCTCTATTAGCCTCATGTAACATGTTCCCAGTTTCGTATTGTCTTCTGCAAGATATCCCACCAACAACATATCCTGTCCACATTCTCAGACCCTCATCTCCTCTAGTAGGTCTGCAGGTTCTGACAGTCCTCTCAAGCATTAAATATATATATATATATATATATATATATATATATATATATATATATATATATATATATATATATATATATATATATATATATATATATATATATATATATATAGTGTTTTATCAACGTGTTGCATAGAATGTGATCAACTGGTTATGACTGACTTACTACAAGTATCATAATGTTGAGGCTCTAACCTTGCAGGCTAGATAGATAGAACATTATGTGTGGCCCTTTGGTGATGTCAGGGGCCACATTTGAGGCCCCCCTTTAGCTCATAAATTGACAACCAGGGGGGAAAAAAAAAAAAAAGCAAAAAAACTGTTGCTGTAACTGCTTGTGTTAGCTGGGGTACGGTTTCAATTTGTTAGTGTATCTAAATCTGCTAGCTGGTACATCTAACACTCCCCCCAAATTACCAATGCTGCTGTCCAAAACGTGCCCCCCCCCCCCCCCCATTCTCCTTCAACCAGAGTGGAGGCACTCGAATACAGAGGTATGTTACTGGCCAGATTACCAGGTGATAACAAAGGGGAAAAAGAAAACTAATGCAGCCAGCACATCTAATTATTATTATACAGTATTTATCCTGTATTATTATACAGGATTTATATAGTTCCAACAGTTTGCACAATATAGGAGGGATTAGAGGGCCCTAATGATTAGTAAACAGCAATATATTCCATTTTTTGTTTTGGGTTTATTACCACTTAATGTAGAATTTGAAAAGTAGCTTGATCCTACAATGAAGCTTCTTGTACAGGCACTTCCTGCTATGGGGTAGCTAGTTGTGCTGCTGTTGTCACCCCATCGCATGCTACCCTAATGGGGACAAGAGACTATGCCGACACACATAGTACGGGACACAGTCCACCATTAGTTAGCTGGTCCAAAGCAATAATGTGCAGCCAAAAGTTGCATGTAGACAGAAAGTGGCTAAACAAGGCTGGAGAATATCAGCAGCACCAAGATGCAACAAAGACAAAAGAGGTGCAAACAGTATTTTCGAAGAAAAAAAAAAAATGTGCACATGGAAATTTATGAAACAAAAGGCTATCGCAAACTACATTTAATCTAAAGGGTTATATCTACATTACGGTTAGAAGAAATGTATGGTTTATGTTTCTCACCCTAACAGCATGGCTTTCATAGAACACCAAGTAAAATTAGGGAGCCACTGGCTGTTTATCAAATATGTAAATCTGAACAATGCAATGGAGTTATTACAAGTACCTGTGGAACTACATTTTGTGCAATTTTAGGATAAATCAGTAACATTTAACCTAACATTTTCAAATATCCAGCAGCATATTTTAAATGAAAAGTTCACCAAAGGTGTTGCACGTTTGCTTTAAAGCTGAACTCCAGTTAAACAGCTAAAACACAGATGAAATGCATACAAGGAGCAGCTTTACCTGCCAAATGATTTATATTTGTTCATCCAGTCCTGAGACTGGCACAGCTCTGCCACACAAACATAGCCTTGTCTGGCAGGACAGGAAACCAAAATTTTGCTCTGCTTCAGTGTTAGTAAACCTGTGCCCAGGTCATGAACACTTCGTAGTAGTTACATATTCTGATCAAGCAGTAGAAACACTTTAAAAAAACAAGACATCATCTATCTCTGCCTCTATAAGCATTGTGAAGAAATGAATTGTCAAATGTCACAACACAGGCACTGACATTGTATCTGGCCTAGAACAGATCTTTGCAGCCTGACAGCCCTCTAATGGAAACACACAGCAGGTGCTAGAAACTGGGAAAAAAAAAAAAATCACGACTAGAGTGTTTGTTGAGAATGTATAACTTCACAATAAAAACTAGAGGGTTTGTTTGCACTGCTTTTTAAGAATATGTCATTTAACATCCATAGTCTGTGCCCAGGGTCACATTAAGTAACATTTACAGGTCTTGTCCCTGAAGTAGCCTATGACTGGGCAGTAAAATAAAAAAGAGCATCTTAGAGAGTCAGAGTGTCTGCGAAGTAAAGATGGGAAGAGGTTCACCAATTTGTGAAAAGCGGTGTATAAAAATTGTCAGAATAAAGTCCCTCAACATAAAATTGCAGAGACTTTAAATATATCATCTACAGTACATAAATATCAAAAGATTCAGAGAATCTGGAGAAGTCTGTGTGTGAGTGACAAGGCTCAAAACGCATTATTGGATGCCCGTGATCTTTCGGGCACTCAGATGGCACTGTATTGAAAACAGGCAGGATTCTGTGGGCTCAGGAATACCTACAAAAACCACTGTCTGTGGACACAGTTTGCCATGCAATCCACAAATGCAAGATAAAGCTCTGGGCCACAGCACATTGAAAATGGTCTGTTGCAAAGTGGGTAACTGTTCTCTGGTCAGAGGAATTTGAAATTTGGCATTCTTGTTGGCAACCATGGGAGCCGTGTCCTCCAGACCAAAGAGGAGAGGGGCCTTCCGGCTTATCAGCACTCATATGGAATGGGCAGCTTGCACATCTGTAAAGGCACCATCAGTGCTGAAAATTATATCCAGGTTTTTTTTTGGGGGGGGGGGGGTTGGGGGGGTTGGGCGGCACATATGGAATGGGAAGCTTGCATATCTTTAAAGGCACCAGCAATGCTGAAAAATATATCCAGGTTTTAGAGCATCATATGCTCAGGTATGAATGGGACAACATTCCTTTCCCAAAACTCCAGAAACTGGTCTCCTCACTTCCCAGATGTTTACAGAGTGTTGTTAAACGATGGGGGGGGGGATCTTCTGTTCCCAGCAATTGGGGACAGTGATCTGTCATGTCCCAGTGAGCCCACCCCCCCTACAATTAGAACACACTTAACCCCTTGATCACCCCCTAGTGTTAACCCCTTCCCTGCCAGTGTAATTTTTACATTGATCAGTGCATTTTTTTTTAGCACTGATCAATGTAATAATGTCACTGGTCCCTAAAAAGAGTAATCTGGGGTCAGATTTGTCTGCCACAATGTCGCAGTCCCGCGCAAAAAAAAAAAAAAAAAAAAACACAGATCACCGCCATTACTAGCAAAAGTAATAAAAAAGAAAATAAATAAAAGTCCCTAAATCTATCA
The DNA here is from genome assembly GCF_042186555.1 of Aquarana catesbeiana. NCBI lineage: Eukaryota > Metazoa > Chordata > Amphibia > Anura > Ranidae > Aquarana > Aquarana catesbeiana. The sequence continues at coordinate 386,531,787 of NC_133329.1, read as the reverse complement.
CATAGTTTGTAGACACGATAAACTTTCACGCAAACCAATCAATATATGCCTATTGCGATTTTTTTTGTTTACCAAAAATAAGTATAAGAATATATATCAGCCTAAACTGATGAATAAATGTGTTTTTTATATATATTTTTTGGATATGTTTTATAGTAATAGCTCTTTGTTTATAGCGCAAAAACTAAAAACCACAGAGGTGATCAAATACAACCAAAAGAAAGCTCTATTTGTGAGGGGGGGGGGGGGGGGATGCGTAAATTTCATTTGGGTACAGTGTCGCACAACCGCGCAATTGTCAGTTAAAGCGACGCAGTGCTGTATCACAAAAAGTGGCCTGGTCATTAAGGGGGCAAATCCTTCCGGTCCTTAAGTGGTGAAAAAGGGTACATTTTCTCAGTTTAGACATGTGATAGGTTCTCTTTTCTATTGGTTTTATAAGATATGCAAATCATTGCATTGTTTTTATGTAGAAAGCGTCTCAACTATTTTGGAATTTGGTTAAAATAAATAAAAACAAATACATAGCCGCATCAGTTTGTCTAAATATCTGCCTGGAGTCCAGCCTTAAAGTCTTAACACAGGTGCAAGTTATCTCTGAACAGTCACTTCCAAGGTTCACTTGACAGTATGCTACTTTACTCTGTGTGCCAACATTGCGCTTAATAGGTTAGAACTCAGTCTCAACAGGAAAAAGATCTGTATGGAGTTGAGAGTGATTGATCAAGTGAATATATAGATCTAGATCTATCTTTAATAACCAAAATAAATAAAACCAGGCCGCCTGCTTACAAGCTGGTGAATACTTGTAGTTAACCCTCATCTAATAAACACATTCTGCATGGTGTAGTAAGCAATACACCATCTTTGTTTTAATTAAACCATGCAATGAAAAACAATTACTGCTCCAAGCATTTGATGGTGACACCAAAATTTAATTCGGCATAACTGCTACACCTATAACATTGAGACTGAAATCTTCTAAATATTTGTCAAAGGCATCAAAAAAAGCTCATTAAACAATACACTATCATTATACATTTTTTTCCCCAAACACTGGCAATTCAGGAAGAGAAGTAAGTGGCTGGAAAAGAGACCGGTTCACTGTGAGAAACGTAACCCCTCTCAGACAGCGCCCCGGACCCGGGTCCCGCCGCTCTACATCACTCGGGTCATCAGCTGAAGAGAAAAAAAAAAAAAAAAAACTCCAGTAGACACCAACCTGTTTGGTGGGCAGCTTGTGGCAGTGTTTGGTTTGGTTGGGAATTGAACTGGACAGATGTTACTGGTCGATATTGTTGGTTTGAGTGAGAAAATTGATTTGGAGTACAGTAGCAGGTCTGGATCTGCAAAGGATAAAGAACAGAAGAGGGAAAAAAAATATAAGTTGACATTAAGACTTATTTCACAAGAAGCTTTATAATATAAAGAACAATCAGGAAATTGGTTTGAGATGTTACACATTTCTTAGAAATATGCTTTCTGTAGAACAGCCATCAGTGTTCTCTGGAACCCCAATGGTTCCTAGGAGTTCCTTGAGCTGCGGCTGATGGACCTCCCATTTAATGGTGCCAGCGAAGTCCAGGGGCCAAAACCATGTGGCAGAACAAGCTACAGGACATCAAAAAAATATCTTTTTAACTATCTGTAAGGGGGTCATCCTTCCCACTGACCAATTCACTAGTTTTAGCAGGACCTGAAAAAGTTTAAGGGTTCCTCAAAAAAAAAAAAAAAAAAAAAAGGGAAAGATGAGAAAGGCTGCAGAAGATGATGATATGTGTCGAGACAAGCTTTGCTTATTGGTTCTGGAAATGGTTGGGATACTTGTCAGGTTTTTATTGCCACCCTTGACATTGCTAGTGAGATTTTCTTTTTCTACCAGTGACAGCAGTTTTACAAGATAGAAGTGAGAAAATCTGAAACAGAGTCCAAGATAAAAATCTGAAAGTGGTTCTAGCCTTCCCCTAAAAAACAAAACAAAACATGATTTCTCTCGTGTTGAGCAACTCTTGAGCATTCATCACTTTCTCTCTGGTAAAAGGTCAGCAGAGCTGAAAGTGAGGGGGGATCTCTCAAAACCAGCCCTAGATAGCAGTACAACCAGACAGGGTTTATAACCCCTCCCTTCTCTATCCAAAAAAAAAACAAAAATTATATTATATTATATTTAATATAATATTTGTACAACCTGGTGCTTGCCAAACTAAAAACAGAAGTCAAGGTAACATGCTACTGGTTGTAATGTATAACACACCTGTATTTATCTGCACGCCCTGTGCTGGTTAGGAGGGACAGTCCTAAACATCACATGACTACGAACCAGGAAGTCAATGAGGTCTTATTACTCTGGTAAAGTGGTAATGCCAAGGGACAAAACAGCGAGCAGTGGAAAAGGCCAGGGCCCGTGGTACTAGAACACTGAACAGGTATTGTCTAAACAAAAAGTGGACAATGTAAGGTCCACTTTTGACCAAGCTTGACTGCTCTTCCGCTGACACCGGCATGATCACTCACTATTCATTTTCTATTTTAGGAGTCATTTATCCAGAAGCTTTGCTTTGAGTCCAATAGACACTTGGTACATTGATAAAGCCCTGAAGAATGGGGATTTTGTAGCCTCCGAAGTGTGTTGGATGCCTTTTGCTTTCCTGTTGTCACTTGTGGAATATAGTACTTTCAACTCTTAAAAAGACCTTTGATGCGCTTTTTGGTCCAACTATACATGGACTTTATTTCAGTGACCGCCCCCCCCCCCCCCATCTTTTGGGGGGGGGGGGGGGTCTCTGCATTGTGGAGAGCTGCCAAATTCAAGCCCTTAGGCTAAAAAACGTGTTTTTAATGGTTAAAACATATGCGTCTCGCTTCTACCTTTCCTTTGACCAAGCTTTTAACAGACTGCTGGCTCACTTTGCTTGTGCAAGCAATCAGATACTAGAAAATATGAACCTCATCATATAGGTTCTGTGGACAACACCGCTTTTTTTTTTAACGTTCGACAAATTAAGCTTCAGAGCCAAGACATCCCAAGGGAAGGGAGTACCTGCTGGAGAGAGGGGGGCTGGATGTATCCCTGTGGCTGCAGCACTGGCGGATTGACAGGCTGGCTGGAGGTGTAGTTGGGAGGATGGTGAGACTGGCCTAGTGGGGGTGGTGGAGGTGGAGGAGGGGGCGCCATGATGTAGCCAGATTGTGGGGATGGTTGGAGCACCACGGTGGACTGGAACATGGTTGGATGAGCATCTGAAGATTCGGCTGATGGCTGCCTGGCAAGACTCATATGGCTAAATTGAGTGTTCAGGTTGTCTGGCTGTAAAAAATAAAAAAAGAAGCCATTTTATTAAAAAAAAAAAAAAAAAAAAAAAAAAAACACAGCAGGGAATAACCACAGATATATGAAGACATGTAAAACAAAAAAAAAAGAAACAAAATGCTGCAAATGCTTTAAGTGTACCTGAAACACCACAAAAAAAAGCAACCAATTCAGTTTATACGGAACTGCATTAGTACAAAGCAGCACATCATGTTGAGTGAACTAACTCAAAGTAACGCAAAGTAAACTTGTCATAAGAAATTGTTTGAGGAAGGTGGAAAAACAGCGCTTGACCTGTAAGGATCTTACTGTTAGTATGATTGATGTTGATGTAAATAACTTGATTCCTGAGTAGGCAGCTTCTACATCTCAGAGGATCTCTATGGTCTCCTTGGCTTGTAGTGTAATGCAACATAAACGAAAATTTAAGCCCCACACCACTTCTAAGAGGTCCCGATAAAACTTTATATTTAGGGAATAACTTTATATTGGGGAATATATGTGATATACTTGGGCAATACAATAATGTCATAGGATATACACTTTTTTTTATATGTTTGTAATAGAATGTATGTATGTATGTATGTATGTATGTATGTATGTATGTATGTATGTATGTATTGTATGAGATTCAAAGGTTTTTCTTCTACTCTGCTTGTTTATTTTAGGAATGTGGTCTTGGTTTTTATTGTGATGCCTTATATTTGTAAATCGCTTTTCTAAAAGTGAATATAATGAATTTAAACATACAACTTTATCACTACAATAAAAGTTTGGGAGACAATCCAAAAAATAGCCACCACATTTTGGGGGTCCAATGGTGCCTGCCAAACCAGCTTCTGTGCTTGTAATTACGTCAAAGAAATACCATTAAAAGGCCCAGTTCACTTCTAGTCTGTTCACATGGTTTTCAACCTTTGAAGAAAAGGCGTCTTTGGAGCTCAGAAAACACGTTGGGTACTTATTGTACTGTCCCCCTGACTTTTATCGGAATAAAGTTGTATCAAGAACTCTTAGTGGTGTGGGGCTTCAATATAAATTTTATCACATTACGCTACAACCCAAGATCCTTTGGGGGTGTAGAAGCCGCCTGCTCGGGAACCAGATTATTTGCATCAACATCAATACTTTTAAGATAGTGCCATCAATAAGATATCCTTATGGGTCCAGCTCTAATTTTTATGTGGATAGACTAGAAGTGAACTGGACCTTTAATGTGATTTCAAACACATCAACTAGTTTGACAGGCGCCTTTGGCCCCCGAGATGCATTGGCTACTTCTTGGATTGTTCCCCCCCCCTCCTCGACTTTTATTGGAATAAAGTTGTATCTGTACCTCTTAGCAGTGGTGAAGTATGACGCTTCAATTTCCTTTTTCGTTACATGAGAAATGTATCTTCTGAAAATGCTAGGTAGCTGGCATCTCCTGCTAATCCAAGGACCCCAACTTTTTGCGTTATTAACCCGATCTAGATATACTAAACTGATTTCCACTTGCTGTGACTCTTAAGGATAAAAGCAACATACTGTCAAGCCACGAATATTTCCATCCTAATATATATACACACATACATATAGTGGCTTGCGAAAGTATTCGGCCCCCTTGAACTTTTCAACCTTTTGCCACATTTCAGGCTTCAAACATAAAGATATAAAATTTTTATTTTTTGTGAAGAATCACCAACAAGTGGGACACAATTGTGAAGTGGAACGAAATCTTTTGGATTTTTGAAACTTTAATAAAAAAATGAAAAGTGGGGCGTGCAAAATTATTCGGCCCCCTTGCGTTAATACTTTGTAGAGCCACCTTTTGCTGCGATTACAGCTGCAAGTCGCTTGGGGTATGTCTCTATCAGTTTTGCACATCGAGAGACTGAAATTCTTGCCCTTTCTTCCTTGCAAAACAGCTCGAGCTCAGTGAGGTTGGATGGAGAGCATTTGTGAACAGCAGTTTTCAGCTCTTTCCACAGATTCTCGATTGGATTCAGGTCTGGACTTTGACTTGGCCATTCTAACACCTGGATATGTTTATTTGTGAACCATTCCTTTGTAGATTTTGCTGTATGTTTGGGATCATTGTCTTGTTGGAAGATAAATCTCCGTCCCAGTTTCAGGTCTTTTGCAGACTCCAACAGGTTTTCATCCAGAATGGTCCTGTATTTGGCTGCATCCATCTTCCCCTCAATTTTAACCATCTTCCCTGTCCCTGCTGAAGAAAAGCAGGCCCAAACCATGATGCTGCCACCACCATGTTTGACAGTGGGGATGGTGTGTTGAGTGTGATGAGCTGTGTTGCTTTTACGCCAAACATATCGTTTTGCATTGTGGCCAAAAAGTTCGATTTTGGTTTCATCGGACCAGAGCACCTTCTTCCACATGTTTGGTGTGTCTCCCAGGTGGCTTGTGGCAAACTTTAGACTAGACTTTTTATGGATATCTGTGAAATGGCTTTCTTCTTGCCACTCTTCCATAAAGGCCAGATTTGTGCAGTGTACGACTGATTGTTGTCCTATGGACAGACTCTCCCACCTCAGCTGTAGTTCTCTGCAGTTCATCCAGAGTGATCATGGGCCTCTTGGCTGCATCTCTGATCAGTCTTCTCCTTGTCTGAGCTGAAAGTTTAGAGGGACAGCCAGGTCTTGGTAGATTTGCAGTGGTCTGATACTCCTTCCATTTCAAAATGATCACTTGCACAGTGCTCCTTGGGATGTTTAAAGCTTGGGAAATCTTTTTGTATCCAAATCCGGCTTTAAACTTCTCCACAACAGTATTACGGACCTGCCTGGTGTGTTCCTTGGTCTTCATGATGCTCTCTGCACTTTCAACAGAACCCTGAGACTATCACAGAGCAGGTGCATTTATACAGAGACTTGATTACACGCAGGTGGATTCTATTTATCACCATCAGTCATTTAGGACAACATTTGATCATTCAGAGATCCTCGCTGAACTTCTGGAGTGAGTTTGCTGCACTGAAACTAAAGGGGCCGAATAATTTTGCACGCACCACTTTTCAGTTTTTTAATTGCTAAAAAAGTTTAATATCCAATAGATTTCGTTCCACTTCACAATTGTGTCCCACTTGTTGGTGATTCTTCACAAAAAATTAAAATTTTATATCTTTATGTTTGAAGCCTGAAATGTGGCAAAAGGTTGAAAAGTTCAAGGGGCCGAATACTTACGCAAGCCACTATATATATTACACACACACACACACATAGTCTATCTCACAAACGCACATACACCCCTCACATTTTTGTAAATATTTTATTATATCTTTTCATGTGACAACACTGAAGAAATGACACTTTGCTACAATGTAAAGTAGTGAGTGTACAGCTCATATAACAGTGTAAATTTGCTGTCCCCTCAAAATAACGCAACACACAGCCATTAATGTCTAAACCGCTGGCAACAAAAGTGAGTACACCCCTAAGTGAAAATGTCCAACTTGGGCCCAAAGTGTCAATATTTTGTGTGGCCACCATTATTTTCCAGCACTGCCTTAATCCTCTTGGTCATGGAGCTCACCAGAGCTTCACAGGTTGCCACTGGAGTCCTCTTCCACTCCTCCATGAAGACATCACGGAGCTGGTGGATGTTAGAGACCTTGCGCTCCTCCACTTTGTTTGAGGATGCCCCACAGATGCTCAATAGGGTTTAGGTCTGGAGACATGCTTGGCCAGTCCATCACTTTTACCCTCAGCTTCTTTAGCAAGGCAGTGGTCGTTTTGGAGGTATGTTTGGGGTTATATTGGAACACTGCACTGTGGTTCAGTCTCCGAAGGGAGGGGATCATGCTCTGCTGCAGTATGTCACAGTACATGTTGGCTTTTATGGTTCCCTCAATGAACTGTAGCTCCTCAGTGTCAGCAGCACTTAATGCAGCCCCAGACCATGACACTCCCACCACCATGCTTGACTGTAGACAAGACACACTTGTCTTTGTACTCCTCACGTGGCACACACGTGGCACCATCTGAAGCAAATAAATTTATTTTGGTCTCATCAAACCACAGGACATGGTTCCAGTAATCCATTTCCTTATTCTGCTCGTCTTCAGCAAACCGTTTGCAGACCTTCTTATGCATCATCTTTAGAAGAGGCTTCCTTCTGGGATGACAGCCATGTAGACCAATTTGATGCATTTTGCAGCATATGGTCTGAGCACTGACAGGCTGACCCCCCCACCTCTTCAACTTCTGCAGCATTGCTGGCAGCACTCATACATCTATTTCCCAAAGACAACCTCTGGATATGACGCTGAGCACAGGCTCTGAACTTCTTTGGTCGACCATGGTGAGGCCTGCTCTGAGTGGAACCTGTCCTGTTAAACCGCTGTATGGTCTTGCCCACCGTGGTGCAGATCCGTTTCAGGGATTTAACACACCTGCTCGCCATTCACACCTGATATTTTGTAACACTAACGAGTCACATGACACCGGGGAGGGAAAACTACTAATTGGGCCCAATTTGGACATTTTCACTTAGGGGTGTACTCACTTTTGTTGCCAGTGGTTTAGACATTAATTCCTGTGTGTTGAGTTTTTTTTGAGGGGACAGCAAATTTACACTGTTATACAAGCTGTACACTCACTACTTTACATTGTAGCAAAGTGTCATTTCTTCAGTGTTGTCACATGAAAAGATATAATAAAATATTTACAATATTTACATTTACAAATGTGAGGGGTGTACTCACTTTTGTGATATACTGTGTATTATAGACATACATAAATATATACACACATACATACACACACAAGCAGAATTCACCAAGCGTTGGATTGTTCACCCACTAATAGGGAACATGAGCTGGGATTAGACCATCGTGAGACAGAGTTTTACCCTATTGATGATGTGTTTTCTTCTGACAGAAATACCCCTATATTCTTTGCTGGTGTGGACACCAAGCTTTGCTGTTTCTGCAAATGGGGATTTATAAAACATTACCCAATTTTTATCCAATAAGCAAAGCACCATGATAAAAAAAACAACAAACAAAATCTTTAAGAAGATATCACTAAACAGTTTGTAGAAGTCAAAAGTGGGAAGCGCATTTATTAAATTCTTTTTCAGGTCTGCTTGCTACTTTAATCATCAAGGTGTTAATTAAGTAGTGTTGATTCAACATAATTTTTTTTTAATCTTCCTCCCCCAAGGGGACAAAAAAAGCTTAGAAAAGCAGCATTCGTGCGCATCCTGGAACAATGCGCAATACATCCCTCGAGTTCAGAAATAATTAAGAAAATAGATAACACTGCCAGAATCACTTTGGACTGTGTTAGCAAATTCTCGGACAACATATAAAAAGGAAAAAGAAAAAAAAAAAAAAAAAAAAAAGACAAACCGGGAGCGTTGATTACAGAAGCCTGGAGGATAATTACACTCTTTAAGATAATTACAGCTATCGTGACCCGCAATATTTTTATACATTTTTTTTTTTTTTAATCAAGTCTGAGAGGATGAGAGATAATGAATTGGTGGCGTAAAGGCTGAAGGTATTCAGTTGCTTAGAACTCACTTCATCTTCAATTACTGAGCTTATATTACAACGTACACTTGAAGAGATGATGTAAGGGTAATTAACAAGTCACGAGTTAGACAAAAGCTTTTTCCAGAAGACAGATTCAAATTGAAAAAGAATCACAGAGGCCATCCTTGGTATACAGGCGCTAATTAGAGTATCTGGTTTGTGGTTTTTTTGGTCCAATAGATCTGGGTTTTTAATGAAAAAAATGAATATATATATGGTTTGGGGTACGTTTAGCGGTGAGGCACACCTAAATATAAACACACATACACATTATATATATATATATATATATATATATAGTGTGCCTCACCGCTAAACATACCCCAATCCTGTAAAACAGCCCATAACATAACTCTTCTCTGAATCTTAATGCCTAAAATGATGCCTTAAAACAATCACCTCTTTAAAGTGACCCTGTCAGACAGTCATTACTCAATTGGCCTCCTGTAAAGGCAGTAATGTACTCAGCTTTTTGTTGGACCATGTATTCAAGTCTCTGCTTCTCTTCTCGCTAGTCTCTGCATGTATTCTACACTTGCAGGTATGTATAATACTTGCTCACACCTATTACACACAATGAGAAAAATCGGACAAACATTTTCGGAGCGATCGCCCGATAATCTGAACGTTAGTATACAGCTTTCGAGAGCTGATCAGGACAGTTCATGCCATATTTTCTGAGGGGACAAGCATGAAAATGTTTCTCATATGATAACAGAACAAACAATTTTTGTGTAATTAATATAGTATTTGTACAAAATAAATTGTGTGACCAAGACCACGCATGCTCGAAAACAAAAGAATACATTACATCACGTCCAAAGTTGTATTCAAGCATTTTCGTAACTTTACCTAGCGGTTATCGATATGGGATTAGCATGCGTCTGATATTCTCATCGTGTGTACTAGGCATAAGGGTGCTAGTAGTAATTAGTAACATTTAACCAGACTTTAATCTTGAAGAGGTTTTGCAGCTCATTTAAAATGGCTTCTTACCTTTTTAGGAGTGTCAGCAAAACTCATCATCATTTATATCCACACAGATAAGTCAATCATATTGATCCAATAACCATGAAAATGTGTAATGGTAAATGTTTAACCCACCTGGGCAAGTCCACCAGGGAGAGGTCACCTATACTGGGCCAATTTTCTGGAGCCGGGGCATTCACCACCCTGCAGCTGCGTGTATAAAGGTGAATGCATAGGCTGCTTATGATTGGACCAGTACAGTGACAGATACCTGGTGGTTTGCTCAGGTGGGTTCAGATGAGAGTTTGATTATGCCCAAGGTCATCCCTATCAAGGAACGGTCTGACAGGAGAAAATTGTGTTCCGATTACATAATCCAATCCCATAATCTTGCAAAGTCTACAACTGGTACTAATCCTTCAATTTCTATGGCTGAAGTTGTGACAGAGTCCTGGGCACCATGGGATTGCATTATGAAATAAGAAAAGTATTCCACCTGCCTACTTATGTAATTGTATTATGCAAGATCATCTGCCTTGGTGTGTATAAAGCAAAATTATGGTTAAATAAAGGAACTACAAAAAAAAAAAAAAAATTAAAAACAACCTTTCTAAACCCAAAAACAAAAATTCCGTACAAGATAGCTCATCAGTCCTGCCTTTCTCTTCCATTTTTCCTGGTGATTCTGCTAGTAGCACACTATCTTTCCTAGGATGAGAACACAGTCTCTGTACTGTAATTCAAGGACAAGCAGTGGTGTCACCCTAGGGTGCTGTTCTCATCTCCATAACATAGGAAGGAGGTGTTTTGTAGCCCACAGAAAATAGCTGGAAAACTGCTAACATTTTTGAGATTTCCGTCTAGTGAACAAGAAAATACAAAGACGCTGGATTTCTGGCTGGAGCAATGGGCATTTTTCTGTACTTTTAGAAGATTTAGGTAGCCTTTTTAAAAGGAAAACTACTGCAGCCACAATGTCTTAAGCCCTGTACACACGGTCGGACTTTCCGATGAAATATGTCATCAGATTGTGTTGTTGGAAATTCCGACCGTGTGTGGGCTCCATCAAACTTTTTCCATCGGAATTTCCGACACACAAAGTTTGAGAGCTTGCTATAAAATTTTCCAACAACAAAATCAGTTTGTGTGAATTCTGATTGTGTGTACACAAATCCGACGCACAAAGTGCCACGCATGCTCAGAATAAATTAAGAGACAAAAGCTATTGGCTACTGCCCCATTTATAGTCCCAAAGTACGTGTTTTACATTACCGCATTCAGAACGACAACTTTGTGCAACCGTGTGTATGCAAAACAAGTTTGAGCCAACATCCGTCGGAAAAAATCCATGGATTTTGTTGTCGGAATGTCCGATCAATGTCCGACCGTGTGTACAGGGCATAAGGGCTAGTAAGCTGCAATTTATTCATTTTTGGTTCTTGAATTTATAAAATTCTTTAACTTATTCTTTCTATTTGGCAATTGGATTTCTACCTTTTCACACCTAGTAACTTTGCATCTGATGGGAGGTGGTGGATCGGCTAGCATTAAGGGCATAATATTTATTGCAGGGTCAACTTTAACTGCACCACCATTTAAAAACTATGAAAACACAATTTTCTCTTTAGAATGGAGTTATCTGGAAATTGAAAAGTTAGTATAATTTTGCTGCTCTGCGATATCAAATCAAAAAAAGATTTGTAGAATTATGCTTTAAAGCTTCCCAGAGCAAGGGACAAAACTGATTGGATGTAAATAGAATAGAAATTGAGATGAATTGCTGCCAAATCAGAAGGAGATTGTACAGAGACTGCAATCAAGTTGTACCATATGTGGTGTATGGCCAGCTAACAGGGTAATATCCACAAGACTCGTTTTTCTTTTATCTAGATCTGACACTGGGGAAAAAACAAAAAGTAGCAAAGAGCGAATTCCTTTCCAAATTACATTCCACTTTTTAATTTAAAAAACACAAAAAGTTATTTATTTTTAATAAATTCTAAAAAGAAGATGCAAATGTCTAAACCGAAAAGAAAGATAAAACAAAAAAACAAAATAAAGAATCCCTAGGAAACCTCTGCACTCAAAATGAAAGCAAATCCCAACGCAGCTGAACAATTTCATTTAATTAAAAATGTCTAAAGGAAGATTTAGAAATCGGAGAGGTTGGCATCTCATCTGCGCCAATGAACCCACATCATAACTGATGAATCAATCACCCAATCTTTAATGCAATTCTGATTAATACCGCTGCAGACCTTCCACAGGTTCAGACGGTGTCTCTCTTAATTCTGCTGGGTTTTAGCCTTTATTACTTGCAGAAATGTTTTGCTTCCTGGGAAGCCGTAAAGGAGAACCAAACCAATCAAAAATTGCAACATTTCCTAAAAGTAATTTGAAAATGACATGCATTTTTTTTAATCTCACAGAGTCAAAATTAATCAACTCGTTTACAGTAATCTGACCTCATTCATAAAAACTTTGTTTAGTTTTGTGAAAAGTCAGGCAAAGAGCGGAGCAGAGACATGACCCCAGTGCCGGTGTGTGTGACCTGCAGCGTATGGAAAAGGGGGCAGAGACTCCACACCAATGCTGGTGTCTGAGACCTGCAGTGTGCGAAGAAGGGGGGTAAGAGACATAGGGGTTGATTAACTAAAGGCAAATAGACTGTGCACTTTGCAAATGCAGTTGCGGCAGACCTTAGTAAATGAGGTAAAGCTTAACTTTGCAAAAAAAAAAAAAAAAAAAACACAGTATTTTTGCTTGCACATGATTGGATGATGAAAGCCAGCAGAGCTTCTGTTCATTTACTAAACTCTGGAGCAACTGCTCATACAGAGTGCAACCGCACTTTGCAAAGGGCACTGTCGATTTGGCTTTAGTAAATCAACCCCATAGAGTCAGCGCTAGTGTCGGAGACCTGCCTTGTGCAGAGATGGGAGCAGAGACTCCACACCAATGCTGGTATCAGAGATCTGCAGTGTGCAGAGATGGGGCAGAAAGGAAAGAGAAAGGCGCCTTTAAGTGCAGTGGTTAAAAGATTACTAGGGTTGCATCGATACCACTTTAAGGCCAAGTACCAATACTTTTTTTTTTTTTTTTTAATGACAGCGGCACCAATAGGTGGCACCGATGAGGAGGCACTAATATGCAGCACTGATGGGCATGGATGAGGTGGCATGGGAGGGGCGTGGTCTGTCTGTCGTTTCTTTTTTCAATTTTTTTTTTTTTTTTTTTTTTACAATGCTTTCTAATTTTTGGGGGGGGGGTGGAGAATGTCTTAATTTTTTAAAGAAAATGTTATTTTTTAAAATTTTTTTTTTTATTTGTACAATTTACTAGATATAGAATAATTCTGCGCTACCCTAAAACGAAAGATAAGGAAGCAGCCAACACGACCAACAAAGTGTAAAATGGAAAAATAACAAAAAAGTGTGGCGCTGAACAATGTCATATAAAACTGTAAGGGACACAGATTCCCCAGTCCCTTTCTCAGCAGCCTCAGCTGCACTGAAGATGAATAGAGAGGAGACAGAGGCACCTCTCTATTCATAAACTGAACCATCGTAAACACAGTTTACGATGCTCAGTTATGAATGGACAGTCAGTGATCACTGACTGCTTATTCAGAATAGGAAGGAGCCGGTAAATGACATATTTACCGGGTTCCTTCCTCCACTCTCTATCCTGACAGATCCGGGACAAGGGGGACCGGAGGAGGACCCAGAGAGAGGGATGAGCATGCGTGGCTCCTTTGTCAGACCTACGCCCATGCAGAGATGGGGCAGAGACTCCACACCAATGCCGTTGTCTGGGACATGCAGCATAAAAGATGGGGGTGAGACATCGCACCAGTGCTGGTGTCGGAGACCTGTAGTGCACAAAGATGGGGCAGACTCCATACTAGTGTTGATGTCGAAGACCTGCAGCGTAAGGGGATTTTTTTTTTGGGGGGGGGGGGGGGGTAGACAGAATACCAGTGGTGTTGGAGACAGAATACCAGTGGTGTTGGAGACCTGCAGTATGTGAGAATGGGGGGGGGGGGACTGAGACATAACTCCCCAAAGAGGGGCAGCATACTAAACCTCTTGCTTTGATAGCTTTCTATTCTACAATAAAATTAGCTAACCATACTAACACTACAAATATTAAAGAGAAATTCAACTTTTGCTAGTGATGTGTGTGCAGCCAACAGAATGCACAAGGTTTGCTTTGGCTTAACGCATCAAAGACTGACCAGAAGGACTGTTCCTGTTTCCAGCTGTTTCCCCATCTGTCGGCATGTACCACTGACATTACAATAAGTGGCATGAATGGGATTCATGATGCTCAGTTTAATTTTGAAGATTAAGACATGCAGTTTGCTGTCAGATCTGAACCAAGAATTTAAATGATTTAAAGCAGACCTTTCACCCTAAATTGGGTAAATCTTCGTTTTTACCCTTATACCCCTTTCTGAAAAGCTGTGTAAAAGTAAATAAAATTGCACCATTCATTTAAAAAAAAAAACGTAACTTTGTCACTTACCAGCCCTTCAGTTTAGGCACAGGTGATGTAGTCAGTTCCTTCCAATAGCCTTCTGGGAAGCCGATGTCTCTAGAGCATGAAGGCAAATCTCGGGAACGTAAACGAAAGCTTGCAAGACTTTTTGCCGATCTCATAGGCCCATCTCTATGCACGTACATCATCATAAGATTTAAATTCTACAAGCATAGAACGATGACCAAAAGATTTGCCCAGTTTGGAGTGAAAGGTCCACTGAAGGTCTCATTTAGACTTGCTTTCCTGTTTGAAGAGTGATCCGAATATGGCCTGAGCTTCTGACAGCAATAGGCAGGTGGTGAGGAGGCAGCGTATCACCTCTTCACCACCTATTTTAACCCCATAATAACTGGACAACTGTGCCACCCACCGAGTGCAACAGGGAGTATATAAATGTGTACATGGCCAGCTTCTGCCTCAGCAGCAATAGGGTGAATGGGTGAGGAGCAGAGCTCAACCAAGGAGCTTTACCACACCTCAATTGCAAGTGTAAACAAGGCCTTAGTGCTCAATTTGCCCAATAATGGCTGGGATTGGAAGACCTTGCAACAAGCACACCAAGCTTTTGAAAGCTTTGTTGAAGCCTGGAAGAAAACCTGAAACAAAAGTGCCGATTGTCACTTTAAACAAGATGCTAGTAGGCTTTAAAAAAAAGCATTAAGTAAAGCTGAAGCTTACTGAAGCCTGCATAAAGTGGGAGTCAGCGCTCCAATCTGTGTTTACCATTTCCACACTGGAGCTTAAATGTACTGTAACCAAGCATTTGCCAAGCTTTTGGCAAGCCCAATTAAAAGGACAAGTTCACTTTATGGGGAAAAAAAAATGCACTTTTTTGCAGGTTAAAAATAAAAAAAATGAAAAATAAAAACAAAAAACAGTGGTTGAGCTGCATCCCCCACTCCAACTGCTCCCCCTTTAGCTACAATTAGGTAGATTCACAAAGAAAATGTTATTTAAGTAACTTTAAATTTGAACGTAAACTTAACATGCGGCTAAGAGGACAGCAAACGGATACAAAAAGACAAATACATACCACATACACAGATATCAAGCAGCGCACACGGGTTAAAACAAAGCACAAAGAGAAGAGCAATAGAAAGTACCACAGTGTACTGTTGAGTGGGTGAGACCTGCAGGAGCGGGGGTGGATAAGAGACGGCTGGGTACTGAACAGGCTGCGAAGAAGATGGCAGAGACCGGATAGGCTGAAGGAGTAACAGTTGAACAAACTCAAGTTAATAAGACAGGAAGAACAGAAATAGAAATACAGACCATCACATTTCACTTTTTTTGTGTGTGTGTTCTGCAAATCTGAAATTATTTTTTTTTTGCTTTCTCATAGTGTGCAGACAAGGTGCTTTCAAGACCTGGACTAATAATGTTGATTAGAAAAGCTACATATCAAAGTACAAATAAACAGTAATCTCATAACCTAGAGGCTATAGATGGCTGTAGATGGCTCAATTGTCAATCAATTAATTCCCCCATCCTTGCCAACAGCGTGGATGGTGGAATCTGTCGGCCATTGTATTCAGGAAGCATCGCATCTGATAAGATGCAGTCCCTGCTCAGCAGTGTTATTTTCGTCTACTAATGTTAAACTAAAACAAACAATTCAGATGATTGACATACGACTAAAACAGCATTTTAGTCCAAAGACTATGACCAAAACTAAGTTGAAATTTGACGTTAAACTTAACATTGCACTACCACATAAGAATAGGTAGGTGGCATCTACTAAGCTGCTGAGAGAAAGAAAAAAAAAAAAAAAAGAAAAAAGGCTTTTAATTTTTATTCTTAATAGTGAATGTCGGTGATATATTCAGGTGATATGTGCAATGGCATTACAGTCAATAGAGTTTATAGTCTTTTAGGGCTTTTTTTTTTTCTATTTTAAAGTGGCACTTCTGTTTGTCAAGAAGCAATATTTCTGTGGATTCATGAAACGTGGGGGTTTGCTAAAGGCAAATCCACTTTGCGCTACAAGTGCATTGTAAGTGCACGTGGAAGTGCAGTCGCTGTAGATCTGAGGGGGACATGCAAGGAAAATAAAAAACAGCATTTTTGCTTGCACATGATTGGATGATAAAATCAGCAGAGCTTCCCCTCATTTCAGATCGTCCCCTCACATCTAAAAGCGACTGCACTTCCAAGTGCACTTGTAGCGCAAAGTGGATTTGCCTTTAGTAAATCAACCCCTTGGTGTCATTTATAAAGACGTTATATACCCCGTTTTCCCGAAAATAAGACCTAGCGTGATTGTCGGTGATGGCTGCAATATAAGCCCTACCCCCCAAAATAAGCCCTACCCTGTTTCCCCGAAAATAAGCCCTACCCTGAATATAAGAACTACAAGGACTTTAACTAGGGCTTGTTTGGGGGGTAGGGCTTATATTTCAGCCATCACCGACAATCACGCTAGGTCTTATTTTCGAGAAAACAGGGTATCACAACAGCTGGTGTCTGGTTTGTTCAAACCATCATACCATAAAGAATGACATTCAATTTTTACTTCAGGAGTAAATGAGTTTGGAAATTCTAGAGAAATAATGCATTAAAATTTAACTTAACCCATTCGATTTTAGTTGACTAAAATACGACTAAAACCAAAAAAAATGCATTTTACTCAACAGACTAGGACTAAAACTAAAATCAAAATTTGATGTCAAATGTAACACTGCTGTTCTGCCAATAGTTTTCCACCTGGCTCCGTCTATTTTCAAATAGACTCATCCAGCCAAGTGGTGACTTGCAGGGCAACCTACAACATTTCAACAGGAATAAAACAAATTTCAAAAGAAAGCTTTGACAGGGCTAAAAGCCTTAAAGATATCCAATTGTGC
The DNA here is from genome assembly GCF_042186555.1 of Aquarana catesbeiana. NCBI lineage: Eukaryota > Metazoa > Chordata > Amphibia > Anura > Ranidae > Aquarana > Aquarana catesbeiana. The sequence continues at coordinate 386,514,587 of NC_133329.1, read as the reverse complement.
CTAGAGTTAAATTTACAAAGTGGTTCTAAATCATAAAAAATAAAATGATGGTTGAGCTCACAAAATGCTGGCTACCCAGATCGATAATAGTCCATTGCCATAGCTTACATTTGTACATTTAGCAATGACTGATTTGAAAATAATGTGCAAACCAATGAACTACAAACGTAAAGCTGAATTTCAGGAATTCAGCCACTTTGTAAAAAGTACTAGGAGATAAGTCCAAGAAGGTGCATGACATCTCCTTTACTCATCTCCATTTATATCTGACAGTTTTATGGCTATGCCGGAGAATACACTGGCACAGAGGAGAGGCAGCCACACAGAGCAGCTCTGCTTCCCATTCAGAGAAGCCTTTGTAATTTGTGAATGAGTTCCCATAATATAAAGGCTTCTGTGACTGGGCAAGAGGATGAGGATGGGCAGACATAGCAGCTGCACCGATGCGAATGTTGAAGATGCTTAGACATGAAGCATCAGCGTCGGGTTCCCGGAAATACAGCGATAGCCATCTTTCAGGAAAGCAATAAAACTCTTAGATGTAAATAGAGATGCACCTTCTTGGACTTAACTCAGTGTGCCTTCACTTTTTTCAAAAGAAACTGAATTCCCAGAATTCAGCTTTAAAAAAAACCCAACTCTATGCCCTATATAGTTGAAATGACAGTCTTTTACTTTGTATTTAAAGTCTGGCGAAATGCTATTGCCTGAGAAACGTATTCTCATCTTTGCTGCATTCCCGGTCTTCTAAGTTGGAACTCTCACAATATACATGGATTAGTCATAACAATGACTACGACAGGTAAAGTGAACAACATTGATTATCTCATTACAGTGGCACATGAATGTGGGTGGGATATATGAGGCAGCAAGCGAATATGCTGTCCCTAAAATTGAGGCGTTGAAAGCAGGAGCATGTGCAAGTGTAAGAATTTGAGTCATTTTGACAAGGGCCAAATTGTAATGGCTTGATGACTGGGTCAGAGGGACTCAAATTGCAGCTCTTGTGGGATGATCCCGGTCTGCAGCGGTTTAGGACCGACCAAAAGGGGTCTAAGGACAGAAAACCAGCAATAGGGTCATAAGCAGCCAAGGCTCATTGATCTATGTGGTGAGCAAAGACTGGCCCATGTAGTCCGATTCAATAGAAGAGCTACTGTAGCTCTAACTGCTGAAAAAGTTTATGCTGGCTCCCATGGAAGCTTGTCTTTGAATAGAACTTAAAAAATGTTCCTTCAACTTTTTAAATATAGCACCTCAGTGACATACACTATATGGCCAAAGTATGTGGACAACACACCAAATGGAGTTCAGGCAATCCTACTGCAGTGTACTGTTAATACTACAGCATACAAAGACATTCTAGACCAGTGATGGCGAACCATGGCATCCCAGAGGTTTTGGAACTACCTTTCCCATGATCCTCATGCAGTCTGCAGTGTAGTAGTTGAGCATCATGGAAAATGTAGTTCCAAAACATCAGGGGGGCCAAGGTTCGCCATCACTATTCAAGACCGTTGTACACGTCTAACCTTGTGGTAAAAGTTTGGGAAAGACCCTTTTCCTGATCTCACAAATGCGCTTTTAGCTGAAAGGGCACAAATTTCCTATCTGTATGGAGTTTGCATATCTTCCCTGTGCATGGTTTTCCACAGAGTACTCTGGTTTCCTCTTTACACTCCAAAGATATGCTGGTAGATTAATTGGCTCCTTTCCAAACTGGCCCTACTTTATAAGTGCTTGTGAGGTAGAGACCTTCGATCAGTGTTTCTCAACTGGGGTTACACTGCGATTTACCAGTCAGTCACAGGCTTGATTGGTAGATTGTATCTTCTTTGCTGCCTGATATACAGCTATACAAGCATGTGTCTTGGCTTGTGAGGCTGTGCATCGATCCTCCCCGCTGGCCCTTCCTCCCCTCCTGTCCATCCCAGGTGCTTGTATGTGACATCATCGGAGATGGACATAAAGGGAGGAGGATTTGAAGAAGGGCTAGGGGTGAACAGCGTGGCAGAAAGGGGCTCATCACAGCTACTTCCATGCTTAGCTCTGCAAATGAAATGACTGCTGCCCTGCCATTTGCCCTGAGCTCATGTAAGGTGCCATGATCCCATGTAAAAGTGCCCCGGTTCCATGTAAGGCACTTTGATCCCATGTGCCATGATCCCATGGAAGGTGCTTTGATCACGTGTGTTGGTCCTTTGTGCCCTGATCCCATGTAAGGTGCCCTGCTGTATGTCCCATAATGTGCCCTGCTGCCTCCCATGTAGCGTGCCCTCCTGACCTACTGTGCTTTGCCCTGCTGTCCCCCTGTACACTGTTTATCTCATGTCTGACCCAGAATTTAACTTGTATGCAGGGACAAAAAAAAAAAAAAAAAATCATGCACAAGTTATACAATAGGAATATTTTAATATAGATTCTATTTAACGTGATTTCAAAATAATTGTTGTTATATCAACAGCTCGCTGATCACACCAATGTTCCATGAGCTGTAGATCTGATCTTCCAAGGTTCCCCGAAAGCTCAAACTTTTTGCCAAGGGTTCCTCCATGGTAAAAAGGTTGAGAAAGCCTGCCTTAGACTGTAAACTCCTTGAGGAAAAAGGACTGATGTGAATGAATAGAATATAAAATTGCTGCACAAACTTATGGTGCTAAACTATATCTATATCTATATCTATATATACATACATACAAACCTGTAATAAACAAAATTCCCATATACTATTAATTTGAGGAAAAAATCTTGTGTTCTAGTCATTGGCAAAATCTATATTAATGCCTGTAGTTTTGAAAAGGGATATCCAACAAGCTCCTATAGCTGTGATGGTCAAAAGTCTGCACACTTCTGGCCATAATATAGTGCAGTTTATTCAGGGAAAGCATAAGCTATTAAATAAAACTGACACCAGAAATTCCGGGATGTGGTTCTATTATGTTAAAAATAAAATATTTCTCCAGATACTATCTTTAACAACGTGATTTTACACAAGGCACTCTTTCGGTTATTACAGAAAGCCTCCGATAAGTTTTGCATATATTTCTCAAACATAACTTTAGCTTACCAAAACAGGTGTTACCAGATTTACTGGTCCTTTAGTTTCCAGTGATTAGATTGTAAGCAAAGATAATAATTTTTTGCTGTAAACAGAATACGCCAATTTAAAATTATGCTTTAAACTTCAGCCAGACTAACAGAAGTCTAATGACAGCTGATTGTCCAAAAACACAGCTCAGAATTTTAAGCCGGCCTCGTATCTGCAGCTGAAGCCGTCCAACATCACAGATCAGTTGTCAAGTCACACTTCCCGGCTGCAATCCGAGACACTGACTTACCAAACGTTTTTGACAGCTGTTTAAAAACTGCAATATGACTACCCTGAGTTCCAGTAGACGCCCCCGGGCGAGGATTTAATTCTTCCACCAGAGGCTGGTCATTCGATAGCTGGTGTATCACGCAGCCAGCGCCAATTTACTTTTTTGCTTACTCATTTCCCTCCCCGCCGCTGGAATGGCACGCGACGGATTCACACAGGAGGAAACACTGCGGGCTGTCAGGACACATAATGCAATCCACAACACAGGCAGAGAGCAGCATAACACAGAGGACACTATGAGCAAGGAGCGCTTGAGGACTTAAAGGGGTTGTAAACCCTCTTTTTTTTAAAAAACATGTTATACTTACCTCCACTGTGCCGTTCATTTTGCACAGAGTGGTCCCTATCCTCGACTTCTGGGGTCCCCCGGCGCGCTGGTAGCTCCTCCCCGCATCAACTGTCCACGTTGGAGAAGGCTCTCCTAAGGTGGACACCTACGCGCGCTTGCTCCCGAGACCTGCATACATTCACACAGTATGCAGGACTCGGGCCCCACCCCCCATGTTACTGGATTTGATTGACAGCAGCAGGAGCCAATGGCTGCATTACTATCAATCTATCCAATCAAGAGCCGAGACAACAGGCAGAGAGGAGGAGCGTGTCTCCGCTGAGGGAACAAACGGGTTCAGGTGAGTAAAAAGGGGGCTGGGGGGCCGGTCAGTACCAGAAGTTTTTCACCCTAATGCATAGGATGATTTAAGGTAAAAAAGAACCACGAGGGTTTATAACCCCTTTAAGGGTAAAGTCACCCAAAAACATAAAATAGATGTCTGTAGAAAGGGGCGTTTTGGGCTTTGCTGCTTGTTTTTTGCTAAAGATTTCTAGTAAGCAAATAAAAAAAATCTGTAGAATGAGATTTTTTTTCCACATAATGAGCATGTTTCTGGAATCTGAATTAATAAAATTTTTGCTGGCCCCTTTGAATATGTATTTTTTACATGCATGACGCTCAGCAAAGAAAACAATTACCACTAACAAAATGGTGTAATACATTTTGCAAAAAGGAAAAAAAAAAATTAAAAATTTGTGCTTCATTTTGTTGAAATAGAAATTCAGTTTAACATATCATGCCCTTCCAATCAATTAATGATTTTTTTTAATTAGACACGCAAAGGAAAAACTGAGAATGAGGGAAAGAGACATACACTGAGATGGGAAAGTGTATGTAGAGCATTTTCTTTTAGCTTTGGACAGAGCAAAGAAAGGACCCTTTGTTAGGTTGTTATTACTGTCTGCAGCTCCGCAGAAGAGCACCAGCTCTGTATTTGTCTTAATGACCACGGTCACCGAGACAAAATATAAAATGAAGATCATACATTTAAGGCCTCATGCACACAGAGCCATCTAGCGGTAGTGCGTCCCAGGCTGAATATTAGTGCACCATTAGGGACAGGTGCAACGTTCAGTCTTGCTGCATTAAGCTTGTCAAAGTCTATGGCAGACTACAGCTGTCCTGAGCGCTGTATCAAGTAGTACCGATGTTTAGTGCCCCAAGCGTTCAGAGACAAAGTGTCCAGAATGCCGGTCTTCATCCCTGAACGCATAGAGCGGAGAACTTATGGTGGTTTGAAGTACCCCATCATATGTGCAAGATAAAGGGTTTTCCCTTTCCAATCTTCTCGGGACTATTTGATGTCACATTTATTGTTTGGGCACTATCACCTTTACGTTTTGGAGTCTTTGCATTATTTTTTTATTATTATTTACTTCCACAATATTTATTTGAATCTATGTCATTAAGTGTATTCTGCCTTTAACAGTGTGGCACTTGTATCATATTTGTTATTCAATTTATAAATCGGTTGTGGTGCCAACAGCTTTGAAGCTTTACAGCACAATTTCTTTTTAAGTTGGGTACCAACCGTATGCTATAATACATAAAAACCTGTTATAATATATAAAGTGCAGGGACCTGGAGATAATTGCAAAAACCTGCCCCTATGCATGAATCACCTGCCATTTTGATCAAACACCTGATTCCCATCGTTTCCTGGTAGTGTGAAAGGTTGTCCACCCCATCCTGCATCATGCACATACCTACTGACCAATGAGATAGCCCGTCATTGTGAAGAGAGTGGGCAAGCTTCAACACTACTGCTGGCAAGAACTGTCCAGGATTTGTCAGCTGCTGTTAGAAATATGGGCCACTGGCCTATAGGTTCCTACCCTTTATAATGGATGGCAGCGTTTTTTTTTTTATGAGTGGAAATGCACTGAAATAAATTACAGTCTAGTTTTCTGCAACTTGGCATTACAAAATCTACTGCTAATTGGACACGTAGATTAGGAAGTAACTTTCTGGTGACGGACAGATTTATCAGTCTGGCTCAGTACATACCTGTTGTAGTATGTGGTTGGGAGCTTGCTGTGGAGGGGCGGGTGGTGGGGGTGGAGGTGGTGGAGGAGGAGGGGGGATGGGCGCAGGCACTTGGGTCCTAATCGGCTGCTGAGTTACTGGAGGATTGTAGACAACTGGAGTGCCGTCTGGGTTTAAAAATGGCTGACCTGTAAAAACCGCAAGTTAGACAAGAGACTTAATTTCTCAGTTCACTAAACATACATAGCCAAAACAGAATAGACAAGCGGGACACACAAAATGTAAGCATTACCACCATCAATTCACTATAAACGAAAGAGCTTAAAAATACTTCTGTCGCGGAGAAAATGCTGTACCAGGATCCCTCTACTGCTGATCATATAACAAAAAACCTAAGCATTGGGTCAGGTGATCTCTGCTGAGATGGATTAGTCTTTAAAGTGGCCAATACACTTCTTCAGTAGAGATCATGTGACTAAAGGCCGGAGCGGTTTGTCATGTGACCAAACACTGGAGAGCGCCTGAACAGTGCTTTCTCCAGGAAAAGGTACAAGTATTTAAGCCCTTCTTTTATTTCCTATAAATCCAACACAGCAAGACAGTTCACAGGAGTTTATCTTAACATCTGCATGTAATGCGACAAAGGGTCTCTGTCACTGGGCTTTTGTGTCAGAAGGGTTTTGCATTCCCATATGTTTATAGCAATGCAAAACCCACTTGAAGGAGGTCAACTTGCGAATCAGTTTCACCCGTCAATGAATGCTGAATCAGCTCAGAAGAGTCCCAAACCAACGCCATCAACACAAGCCCATCAAGTTGCATATTATAGACCTTAGCATATAAAAATGTAAACTAAACAAAGATAAAATAATAATTTTCTCATCATAAACCAGTGTTCTGGAATATTAAACAATATCTAAAGCCAAATCTTGAATGTGATGGATAGAGTAGGAATTTTAAACCACCATCAAGATGTCAAGTTTTCCTTTTTTTGTGCACTCCACCGGAGATTTTTCTTTACTTGCGATCTCGGAGACATAACAGAAATTGGTGGAAATCCTCTGACAGCAGTAGAATAACTTTTTGCCAAACTTTAAACGAAACAATTTCCATAACTATTCAGAGGTCAAGGTACCATGGACTTTGGCTTTAACTTTGCTTTTTTTTTTCGTCAAGCACTGCTCTACACTGTTTATTTTGCGTTTTCAGTCACTTTCGGTGCTGGTAACAATATTCACCAATACAATTAAAAGATAGTGAATCTCTCCTAGTGGGGACACAGACATTAATGAAATGTGACTTTAGATTTTAAGGATCACAAATAGGCTGACAGATTCAGAGACACAGCAGTTTTAACCTGCTTGTTTGGTAACCAAAGAGCATTCCAAGTAGTGTGGTCACCCTGGCCAAATCAAAATTTTGGATCACAGAACACATCCCTCTCTCTATAAGAGCCCTTTCACACTGGGGCATTTAGGACGTCATTTTAGCGGCGCTTTTCGGCCGCTAGCGGGGAGCTTTTAACCCCTGCTATTGGCCGAAAAAGGGTTAAAAGCACCCATGCCTCTGCAGCGGTGCTTCGGCGACGCTGCCCATTGATTTCAATGGGCAGGGGCTCTTTAGAAGCGGTGCATAGACCACTCCTACAGCGTCTCAAAGATGCTGCTTGCAGGACTTTTTTTGATGCCCTGCCAGCGCACAGCTCTAGTGCGAAAGCATTCGGGCTTTCACATTGGAGTGACAAGAGAGGCGCTTTGCAGGCACTACATTTTGCGCTATTGCGCATGTAAAGCACCTCAGTGTGAAAGGGGTCTTCGGGAAAGCCGTTTTTTAGACCAGCAAGGAGAATTGGGCAGGGCTGACAATGCTGGTTGGGATTTCAAAGGAAAGGCAGTGTTAGCTCACTACAAGAAGTTAGCCACTCTGATTTCTGGCAGATCAACAGATCATTTTCTGTACTGCCATTATTTTAAAGGGATACAACATGAGAAAATGTGCTTGTATTGCAGAGATAAACTGCATATATTTAAATGTTGCAAAGATATACAGTTAAAAAAAAAAAAAAAAGAATTCCAGGTATGGCATTTTTTAAATAGTTACATAGGTCCAGTATGGACCTATGTAACTATGCATAGACTGTACTTGTGGGATCCTACTGGAAGCTAGAAAACACCAATATAGTAGAATACACCTGTAGTAATTCCCAGAGGTGGTGAGCAGTCTGTACACTGGCTTGTAGTGTCCTAGCACCCCAGCAAACATGTAGATAAAGCTGGGAGCTTGATTTTCCATAAAGAATAAAAAGCAGTTTTTAGTTGAGCACAGTGTAAGCAGAAGATAACCAGTTGGGTGGCTTTCACTTTACAGCATCTGTACTCAAAGATAAAATTACATGTATGGCATTTTTACATACAGTGAGGGAAAAAAAGTATTTGATCCCCTGCTGATTCTGTACGTTTGCCCACTGACAAAGAAATGATCAGTCTATAATTTTAATGGTATGTTTATTTTAACAGTGAGAGGCAGAACAAAAATATTCAGAAAAATGCATTTCAAAAAAGTTCTAAATTGATTTGCATTTTAATGAGTGAAATAAGTATTTGACCCCTTTGCAAAACATGACTTAGTACTTGGTGGCAAAACCCTTGTTGGCAATCACAGAGGTCAGACGTTTATTGTAGTTGGCCACCAAAATTGCGCACATTTCAGGAAAGATTTTGTCCCCCTGCAAATCATTAAGGTTTTAAAGCTGACATTTCGAAACTCGAATCTTTAGCTTCCTCCACATATTTTCTATGGGATTAAGGTCTGGAGACTGGCTAGGCCACTTCAGGACCTTAATGTGCTTCTTCTTGAGTCACTGCTTTGTTGCCTCGGCCGTGTGTTTTGGGTCATTGTCATTCTGGAATACCCATCCACTACCCATTTTCAATGCCTTGGCTGAGGGAAGGAGGTTCTCACCCAAGACTTGATGGCACATGGCCCTGTCGCTCGTCCCTTTGATGCAGTGAAGTTGTCTTGTCCCCTTAGCAGAAAAACACCCCCAAAGCATAATGTTGAGTTGAGGCCAAAGAGCTCGATTTTGGTCTCATCTGACCACAACACCTCCACCCAGTTCTCCTCTGAATCATTCCGATGTTCATTAGACTTTAGATGGGCCTGTACATTATTTTCTTGAGCAGGGGGACCTTGCAGGCACTGCAGGATTTCAGTCTTTCATGGCTTAGTGTGTTACCAATTGTTTTCTTGGAGACTATGGTCCCAGCTGCCTTAAGATCATTGACAAGATTCTCCTGTGTAGTTCTGGGCTGATTCCTCACTGTTTTCACGATCACTGAAACTCCACGAGGTGAGATCGCGCATGGAGCCCCAGAGGGAGTTTGACAGTTGTGTTTCTTCCATTTGCGAATAATCGCACCAACTGTTGTCACACTCTCACCAAGCTACTTGGCTGGCCCATTCTAGCCTTGTGTAGGTCTACAATCTTGTCCCCAAAATCCTTGGGCAGCTCTCTTGCTTCTGTGCCTTTATACAGATAACAAGCTGAGATTAGGAGCATTCCTTTTAAGAGAGTGCTCCTAATCTCAGCTCGTTACCTGTATAGAAGACACCTGGGAGACAGAAATCTTGCTGATAGGGGATCAAATACTTATTTCACTCATTAAAATGCAAATCAATTTATAATTTTTTTGAAATCCGTTTTTGAATATTCTGCCATTCAGGGAATGCTTTGCATTCTCAATGAATGCAAAACATTCCCCGATTGGACGTGGTGGAGAGGCAGGGCATTGACATAACACTCGCTTCTAGAGGGATACAACAACAGGTATGGTAAGTGCATAGTTACATAGGTATATTGATCCTACTTGGACCAATGTAAAAATTCCATACATGTAATTCATCTTTAAGAGTGCAAATGCTGTAAAATGAAAGCCACCCAACTGGTTTCCTTCACCTTAGACTGTACTCAACTAAAATGTGCTGAAAACCAGCTTGGATCAATACACAGACATATATTGAGAATGATAAATTGTCATCAGTGGCAAACATCTCCAATTTTAATTTAGTGAAGTATTAGAGAAGAGAAGAAGGAATTGAGAAGTATGCAAACACAAAACCAATTCATAAACTAAACATTTTTAAGCTTGTACAACTGGGACAAGGATAATGCGAAAAACAAAAATTTCTGTTGCCATCTTAAACTTTGGACAGACAAGATACAGTCTAGTGATTCAAATGGAGGATGAGTATATTAAATATTGTTTACAACATTTTACTGTCTGCACAAAAGGCCTGACAAAAGACAAGAGTCTATTGAGTGTGCTCGGTTAGCTGACTGTATATCTGTTGCATTCTTGGCAGGCCATACAGCTATGTAGAGGGAAAAAAATATATAAAAATGTAAAAAAAATCCCTTTACCCAAAGAATATCTGTGAGGGAGACAAAAAATTATGATATAGAAATATTTTATAAATGAGCCCCTACTTTATGCAGAGAAGCATTGTGGTGGACAACCTGTACCCTGATGCACTGCATGGTCAAAAATTTGTGGACATCTGACCATCACATATTTATTTAAAATAAAATACTTCTGTGAAGGCTTTCCAAGAGATTTTGGAGAAAGGGTGTAAGAATTTGTTCCCATTCAGACAAAAGAACATTTGTGAGGTCAGGTACTGGTGTCCGATAAGAGCTGGCTCGCAATTGGCCTTATTCAATCCATTCAAAGTGTTCAGTAGTGTTGGGGTCAGAGCTGGTTGCAGGCCACCCAAGTTCCTCCACACCAAACTCATGAAACCATGTCTTTATAGAGCTGGTTTTGTACATAGGGCCACAAACCCGCAGCAACAGATAAAGGACCTTCCCCCAAATGCTCCCAAAATGTGTAATGTCTTTGAATGTTGTGACATCAACAGCACTTTTCAATAGAAACACTTGATCTCAAATAAAATGGAGTAAACTTAGAAAGACTCATTAGACCAGTTAATCTCAAGTGTTTGTCAAAGTCAAGGAACACTGACCCCCTTCTTACACTCTAAAGAGACAATGTCAGGAAAAATTACAGTCTTTGCCAAAGGGGTCCCTAACCCACTAATACAAACTTTGTCACCGCTTCCCCGTCACGTCTTCCTTTGTCACAACCAGCACTAAAATTCCCAGTGTCACTTGTGTTAGACACTAGAGGGAGCGGTTACGTCACTCCAATCATGTGGCAATGTTCAGGCCTTACGATTGGGGCCAACTGACCCAAACATTGGTACATGGGGGAGGCTCACACACTCCACCATACAAGAAATGCTAGGTATTGTTGCTGGCTGCGACTAGGAAATGGCAGGGCAGTGCTGGCAAGTCGAGTATCAGTGGTTCAGGGGGCTGTGTTGCTATGGCTATTTTAGTGATTTTTATAGCATTAAAAAGTTGGGCTTCTCATATTAATGCCAATTAACTTGGACTGAAAGCTTATGAAGCTATGGACAGAACGTGATGTAGGCAGGAAGTATGGGGAGGGAAAAGGATTGGAAACACAGTCATGTGCTGAACAATAGAGGCAGCAGTTTTGAGGACTCCAAGAAGCAAAAAGCAGTCTGGAAAGAGACCTAGGGATAACACCAGGAAGACTTTAAGGGGGGAACTTCCCCTGGGAATGACATTAAACCTACACTATAACCCAAGTTAAGCAACTGTTTAGTGTATACCTCTTGCATACATTATCCGTGCGTATTTGTTCGGAAGGTTAGATAGCTTGTGCATGTGTATATTGTATGCATAATCTTGTGATGCTCTGTATGCTGGGTATTATTTTTCCTATGAGTACAGCATTTTTGTTTAGTAAAGCAAATACACACTACAGAGGTTTTTTTTTTGCTTCCTTGCTTTTACTGTAAAGAACCTTAAAAAGACGCAAAAAGCAAATGGTCCTTTTGCAAAGAGCGTGTCGCTTTGCCCTGAATGGACTACTTTGGGGACAGATATAAAGCATATTTCAGTTAACTTCTTTTTTAACTTGCAAACAAATACATATTGAAGATCACCTGGTGCCTGAAACCTGTCTTTGTACTAAGCTCACACACGAACCTAAAACAAAAATAAGGATTTCAGTGTGAGTACCTGATCTCTACAACAGGCAGAGGGAATATGGAAGATCAGATAGGCTTACAGTACAGGAGAGCTAAAAGTGGACATCACCAGTGCAGCAAGGTTCACAGTTAGTCCACAGGTGCAACCAGGCCAGGAATACAGGGTCTACCAAATTGTAGATTTTATTAGCAGCATAATCCTACAGCAAGCTAGGAAACTAGGAATCCTACAGTATGCTAGGAAACCCCCTATGAAAGACTTTTCATCCTGAGGGTGTTGGTGGTCAAATATCTGCAAACAAACTGTACAGCAAAAACACGACAGGTTGACATTAAACTGAACATTCATCTTACAAAGACAGAACATTTGTTGCTTAAACACTATATTACACACACAAAGAAAAAAAAAAAAAAGGAGAACAATGCCCTGGCAATAAAGGAGGGTTAAGTTAATAAGAGAGTACAAACCTGTTTGTGGGTTGATCAGAATACTGCCAGGAGGAATGCCTGCAGCTTCCAAGGGAAGCAAAAAGAAGCTAGTGCTAGATGGAGCCACTTGCCCACTTATGCCACCATCAAAGGAAAGAGAATTACTAGTGCTGACAGTCGGATAGACGGCAGCTGTGCCATGTGAGGGTTGGTTTATGGCGGTTACTGGAAGAGGCTGCTGGGTGTGGGACAGAGAGCCAGTGGACGACCCTACACTACTAGAAGACTCTGAACCTACAGGAAAGGAGCAATGAAAAAAATATATAGGTATTTTTTTTCACCTACAGTTTAAAACATGCACAAAGATATAGAAACTGATCCCCTTGACAGAAGAGCTGCTTAACCCCCCTGACAACCAAGGAATGCAGAAATGAGACATACAGCAAAACATGCAGTGTGTTAAAAGCACCCATTGCCTGCAGAGCCTGATGGCAGCCATTTTGCCTATAAGGCTTTAAGTAGGTACCAAAGTATTGTGATGCCAAATCATGTTTAACATTCATATTGAGTTTAGATGTGCAGTTAGGTGGCACTAAGCAATAAAAATGATGCTGTTGTGCTTCTTGCCAGCTGCATTCCAATACAGGGTGCAATACAAGAACACTTTACTGAAAATGGAGTGTGCGCCCTTTCTCAATAGCTTTTGGATGTATAAACTTGATTTGTAAAGGGACTTCCATCCCCTCTATGTAGTAATAGGAAATGTTATCCCACACACCTGCAAGTTACAGGTTTCCTCAAGACTTATCTGTAGCTCCAATTATCATCCGTTAATGAAATCTGGTACTGTAATGCAACTTTAAAACCAAATCCAAGGTTGGGCAGATTCCTAAACCATCAATTTTTTTTGTACTCTTTCTCTACTTACCTTTTCTGGTACGGTCTTCAGGACGGTCACTTGATGTCCAAAAGGTCCTCCTCTTTCTGTGGTGGTAGTTGACGGTCCTCAACAATGCAGAGAATGGCGCCATATAATGACAAAGGCACTGTTCTCTGTATGATTTGCCTAGGATCGTGTGCTACCCAGGGGCTTGACCTTGTGGATAAATATACAGTTGTGCTCATAAGTTTACATACCCTGGCAGAATTTATGACCTCTTGGCCATTTTTCAGAGAACATGAATGAGAATACAAAAACATTTCACGCATGGTTAGTGTTTGGCTGAAGCCATTTAAGATCAACTGTGTTTACTCCTTAAATCATAATGACAACGGAACCCAAATGACCCTGATCCAGTGTTTACATACTCTGGCGATTTTGGCCTGCTAACATGCACACGAGTTGACACAAAGGGGTTTGAATGGTTATTAAAAGGTAACCACCCTCACCTGTGATCGGTTTGCTTGTAATTCGTGTGTGTGTATAAAAGGTCAATGAGTTTCTGGACTCCTGCATCTTTCATCCAGTGCTGCACTGACGGACTGACAGTTCTGGATTCTGAGTCATGGGGAAAACAATAGAATTGTCAAAGGATCTGCGGGAAAAGGTAGTTGAACTGTATAAAACAGGAAAGGGATATAAAAGGATATCCAAGGAATTTAGAATGACAATCAGCAGTGTTCAAACTATAATCAAGAAGTAGAAAATGAGGGGTTCTGTTGAAACCAAACCACGGTCAGGTAGACCAACTAAAATTTCAGCCACAACTGCCAGGATGCAAAGAAATACCCACAAACAACTTCAGGTGAAATACAGGACTCTCTGAAACATGTGGTGTGGCCGTTTCAAGATGCACAATAAAAAGGCACTTGAAGAAAGATGGGCTGCATGGTCGAGTCGCCAGAAGAAAGCCATTACTATGCAAATGCCACAAAGCATCCCACTTACAATACGCCAAACAGCACAGAGACAAGCCTCAAACCTTCTGGCACAAAGTCTTTTGGAATGATGAGACCAAAATTGAGCTTTTTGGCCACAACCATAAACGTTACATTTGGAGAGGAGTCAACAAGGTCTATGATGAAAGTTATGGAGGTGGATCGCTGGTGTTTTGGGGATGTGTGAGCCACAAAAGGCACAGGAAATTTGGTCAAAATTGTTGGCAAGATGAATGCAGTATGTTATCAAAAAATACTGGAGGAACATTTGCATTCATCAGCCAGAAAGCTGCACATAGGATGTACTTGGACATTCCAACATGACAATGATCCAAAACACAAGGCCAAGTCGATCTGTAATTGGCTACAGCAGAATAAAGTGAAGGTCCTGGAGTGGCCATCTCAGTCTCCTGACCTCAATATCATTGAGCCACTCTGGGGAGATCTTATACGTGCAAGTCATGCAAGACAGCCCAAGAATTTACAGGAACTGGAGGCTTTTTTGCCAAGAGGAATGGGCAGCTTTACCATCTGAGAAGATAAAGAGCCTCATCCACAAATAACACAAAAGACTTCAAGCTGTCATTGATGTTAAAGGGGGAAATACACAGTATTAAGAACTGGGGTATACAAACTTTTGATCAGGGTCATTTGGGTAGTTTGTTGTCATTATAATTTAAAAAGAGTAAATACAGTTGATTAATAAATGGCTTCAGCCAAACACTAACCAAGAGTGAAAGAAATGTTTCTGTGTTATCATTCATATTCTCTGAAAAATGGCCAAGAAATTAGAAATTCTGCCAGGGTATGTAAACTTATGAGCACAACTGCAGCTGTGCATTATCCAATCTGGAGGATTGAAGCAGTGGTCAGGACCATAGGAAAAGCAGGAGCATGGAGAGAGCAAGTACTATTTTTTTGGGGTGGGGGTTTAGAGGCATATTTTGGGTTTTATCCCTGAAGCACTTTTGGCTTCTCATTTGTCTGAGAGTCATTGGGTTCCGGTAAGCATCTAATCTCACTCCTATCTCTGTTGGACTTCTGGATGCTTCTTTTGGAGCTTTAACACACCTCCTGCACTCATGTGAACATTAATTTGAGCACTGAATGTCGCCGTATTGACTGAATTTTGATCATCTGTTATTTTTTTGTGCAGAAGGTGAGTGAGTATCAACACCATCCTAGATGTTCTAATCAATACAGGTTTCACTTACAACAAAGTGCAATGATGTGGCATCACCCATAACAGCGGATTAAAAAGCACTCCAATAAATTGGCTCATCTGTGACTGATCATTGTTGTTTACAGTAATTTACTGTACTCCACGTTCAAATCTAGCTCTGACAAAAAAAAAAAAAAAAAAAGTAATTTCAGTGACCATCAAGTAGACGACAGTCAACAAATTTCTTATTGCCCACAGAGATTTTCCTGCAATGGTTTATTTCTCTGCTCCCTCTCAAAAGCCATAAGAGAAAAGAAAAAAATTAAAAATCTACCACTTTCTTGCAGCTGGATTTATTTTATTATTCTATGGTATGGAGATCTTTTTCTTGGAGAGTGAGACCATGTGAATACTCTGGTTTTGGATCCCTTCATCACTGCACTTTCAGAGATTTAACAATTCATCAAGTGATTAAAAGCAGCACTTGGCAGCCACTGCGCAGAAGGCAAAATATTACATCTGGGTGGAAACTTTCATCAGGAAAAACTAAAGGTGTTTCATTGTATAAGCTACAGAGAAGAGTACAAAATGGAGGCCTTTACAGGGTGCAGGCAGATGGATAACCTTAAAAACAGAGAAAGCAGCACTGTAGAAGCAGGCGCGACATGCAACATTAAGCACTCACAGCAACGCAAACCAAACAGAAAAGTGCAAACAAGCCACACATAGCTGAACTAATTCAACAACCCTCCAGACCTGGAGGATTATGCCAGGTACAGATCTTCACGAAAACTGAGGGCATCTACTGCTTGTCTACAGCTATGTAAACCCTATGTAATCTGCTAGCCTAGTTAGCTTGTAAAATAACATAGGTGGCAAACAGGGCCTGCAAAAATAGACCCAACATGAATCTTGGCATCTAAAATGGCAGAGACCTATATTCATATGCATACCATCATGCAGCTTCAATAAGCACCAACAAGATGTTAGTTGTTTGTTTGCAGGTGTTTGATATGATAGAAATTAATAAAAAAAAAAAAAAAAAAAAAAAAAAAAAAGAATTCTAGGATAAGATATGCAAAGGCCTTTCATACACAAAACAGGTAAAGGAATGATAATAGACAATAATAACAAAGCAGTATGGAGAACAATAGCACCACAAATCACCTGTTATATTCATTAAGCCTCAGTCTTAAAGGATATATAGATCAAAAAAAAAAAAAAATGCTCAAAAAGGCTGTAAGCAATGTTGAAAAGCGCAGTAACTCATGGTAAATACTCTTTCAGTGAGACAACTTGAGTAAAACTGCATCCTATTGATCCCTATCAATTTCTGTACTTTGCACTGCTAAACAAGTAAAAGATGTATGGGTTTTTTTTTTTTTTAATAAATCAAGCTTACCTAGGTATGCTAGCGATGCTGCATCTGTCCCCCGGCGCCTCTAAGATTGAGTGAGAACTGAGCGATCTAACACAGCTAATCACTCGGTTTTCTCAGCTCTCTGCTATGGTCCCCCCTCCTCCGCGCACTCACTGGAGCACTAGGCTGTGGAGGGGGGAGGGAGCGGCCGGCTCAGGGGCTCGATGAGAGGCTGAGCCGGGTGCCAGTCCAGGCATGTGGGCGGACCCAGACACCATTGTCGCGATGTTGCCTGAGCCTGGACCGGCTCTGATGTCAGCAGACAGCGGATTTCAGCCTGCTGTCAGCTGAAAATGGGTCACAGAAGTGCAGAACGAACTGCACTCCTGTGATCCACAGGAGAAGTACAGCCAAATGAGCTTTGGCTGTAGTTCTCCTTTAAGCACAGTGGTGTTACTGCTCTAAATACTGTAGTCAGAACTTAAATGAATACCATCAACAGTACACCAATGATCTCAAGGTCAACAATTTATTCAGCTTCTAACCAATTCTTTTTATTTTAAGTGCACCTTGTAACTGCAGGCACTGTGGAGTAATTTATAACCAAACATCACAACAGAGACCATCTCACACAGGCGCATTAAGGGCATACAAAAGACATTTCTATCCTAAAGATAGAATAACTGTGCACAGCTATATGCCGGTACTCACGTACACAAGCATATAATATACAGGAGAATACCCTTGTTATGCCCCCTTCCCTACTGCAAGGGTTAAACGCTTGTTAAGTCTAGACGTAGAGGATTAAGTGCTCTGGCACTCTTCTCTCAGACGCTCCGGGTTGTGGGTGGCCATCACCATCCTTATGTACAATGCAGGACTATTGGTCTTGAATTGTATATGACGACATCAGCATGCTACCACCGGCTAGAGCCCCTTAGCACAGAGGCTTCGTGGAACTGATCACACGGTGTGAAAGAAGCCTTCCATATTCTTCCATACCTAGGCTTAAAGGCCTATTCTACCTTTCTGGCATTTCACGTTACACCCAAATTTATGGTTTATTATTAAATACATTGCCATTCCACAGCTCCCCGCTTCAAACCGATCGCCCTTAAAAAGGACTTTGTATTAAGGCTAACATCCAAGAGGATGAGATGAATGCATGAGGTTGTTATTATTTGACCAGTAGGACTCCTGAGGCTATTCACTGTCCCTACACCTGGCCAGTATGGTTCTTAAAAAGGGAAAGCTGTGGACATCCTGTGTAATCAAGCTCAACTCTGAGCCTGGGACAGAATTTAGCATTTGTGACCTTTGATACAAGATTCTCTCCACAAAGATCATGCCTGGGGACCCAAGGGTGGGTGGGTTCCATTACTGGACTAGAGGCCCTGATGTGTAAAAAAAAATCTTAGTGAGAATGATTGTGAGTTAGACTAGACTAAAGAAGACCTCATTCCTCCCCCTGTTCCACCAAATGGAAAATACATAAACCAAATAGGACTTAGTCAATGATATTAATGAGGATCTCCTTGGAAAAAAAAAAAACCCAACATCTAATTATGCTGGAGACAGTTCAGCAATTTCAATCCATCAGCTCATTATAACTCACAGCAGAGCTAAGCCTTGTCTGAAAGCCCTCATCTGACTTCAGCTGCACAGAGGACTAGTTCCGATAGATGCCTACTTGACTCTTGCGGTCACCCTGTTAGAACACAATAGCTCAGCGGGGGAGGTCACTGTACTAACATCAGATTATTCATACAGGATCTCCTCCCGAGCTCTTCAGTTTTTTTTTTCCATTCAGCCTGCTGTGTTGGCCGAAGAAAAACAGGCACCTTGTCAGAACACAACAGCTCAGCAGGGGAATATCGCAGTACTAACGTTAGAGCGGTTGTTTTTTTCCCCTTCAACCCAGCGGGGTTGAAAAGAAAAAAAAAAAAAAAAACTATTAGTGTGTACCAGGCTTAAGTCTGACTCATCTCTTAAGGGGTGAGACTTTACAAAGCCTACAGCTCTCCCGAGGAAAATAACTTAATGAGCTGTGGTAGCGAAGGGTTGCAAGTCACCTTACAGATTTGTAATCAAGTGAAAAGACTATAAAAAGGACTCAATTTCTGAGGAAACATTTGAAATTAATCAAAATTACCTTTACCGTATTTTTTTTTTTAAAGTTAAGGACAAAGTTAACAGGTTCTCCCTAGAGCCCGCTTCCTCTGCTACACTCTACCATGTGTTCTCCTGCAGCCCCTTTCGTTTGCCAAAGCTCCTGAAAATATCTGTTACTTCCAGGTATAGGGCAGAATATGACCTTCACCAATTAATCCAGCTAGGACCTTGGCAGCAAAACAACCTCAATCAACAGTGTAAAGTTCTACCAAGTGAAATCAGTTTAAGATAAGGAAATAAAAATACACCCCCTCGATTTTCCATACAGACGATTAGACATGTTTGGTTTCCCACACTGATCAACAAGCTCTGCACCCCTGAATCCTCTCTGCAAAACCTCTCAAAAGCACAACGTGACCATTCGATAAATAGAATATCTCCAAAATGAGTGTCCAAGAATCTAAAAGGGCTTTGATAAAATCTATTAAAAATATACACCTAATAATCTATTAAAAATATGTTGAAGACACTGGCAGGGAGCTTGTTGGAGTTTTACTAGGACTTCTCCCTGGAGAATCCAATTTTCTTTACAATGATGAACATGATTTGTTTTATTAAATTACTTTGGCATAAGCAATCAATCTATCCTGCCATAAACAATACCATAATTCTATTTTCTTGCAATCACAATAAAAACAGATGCAACTAAATCCTATTAAAGGGGTATTCCACTTTAAGAGGACTACTGAGGGTGCTGCAATGGAGCACGGTTAAAAAAAAGGGGGGGGGGGTCCACTTACTACTTCAAGTGGAGAAGCCCTTTTAAAACAGATCTCAATCATTCAATCCACAACAGCAAAGAGGGAAAGAGGATCATTAAAAGGCCTTTGCACAGAATGTGATTTTGTAAGAGTATAATGTAATATAAATATAATTGCGTGCTATGCAAGCCCTTGCAACGTATAGCGCCTTTTTTGAATTCTCCTATTGCTAAAGAGCCCGCCACAAAACCACAAATAAAGGCATGTTCAAGGCAAGCGCACACAAAAAAATAAAATAAAAAAAAAAAATAAAAAAAAAAAACTCAATACACCATAAAATATAAACAAAAACAAAATGCCATGGCAGCCGATTGCCTTTGCACACACCGCTGATACCTGTTTTGGAAAGCCTGCCTGTGCTTTTGCTGCTTCCAGAGCTATCCCCTCGTGTCAAAACCGAAATCCCACTGAAGCTGCTAGCTTTGGTGACAGCGGGCCTCAGGTTTCTGATGGAGCTGTCAGAGTCGGTACTGCTCCACGGCCGCGGCTCATTGTACTTCAGGTCATTCTCAGTACTGCTGTAGAGGCTGTTTCCTGATCTACCTGAAGCGTCTTTATTGATCCTGAAATTTACACAACTGGACTGTAAAGATATATGGAAAAAAGAGATCGCAAGGAACAAGAAAGCGCAACACACATGCAGAGGACGAGGACGTTAAATGAGCCAATACCTAAATATCTGGCGTCTTTGCTGGGTAATATTAGACTCTTCCTCTTGAATTCTGTTGGGCGTTTCAACAAAACAGTTAATAGCTGGCAAGCAAACGTGCAAGAGAGTCATAATAGGACAATGTTCACACACACAATGCCACTTACCTCTTATCGGTGAGGTAATTCTCCTGAGAACATAATGACTGATGGAAGGGTTTAAAGAAAGGAAGAAGAATTACTCAAGATGTAATTGACGGCTGCACACTAGGAAGGGTAAACAATTCATTTAGATCAATTTTAATGAATAATTTAATAGGGGCTGCAGATACAGTAAACAATTTAGACTGTATTTAGAATTAGAGAAACCTCAGCATATGACAGATAGAACTAAACTACGATGTACTAGAAAAAAAAAAAAAGCAAATTTACTACAAAGGTCTCCCACAGGTACCTACTAGTTTGAACTGGTTCAAAGCTTTAATGTACTATTGGTAAAACAAGCAATTTAAAATGTATATGGACTCGGACGGTGTTCCGGGGTTTTTAACAAGGCTGCCCATGAAAGTGTTAGGCTGCTTTCACACTAAAGAACTTTAAAAATGTACTATGCATTTTAATAAAATATATTGCATGTTTTAAATGCGTTGCATTACAGCCCATCTGTGAGAATCGCTGGTTGTTAAGGACGCCGTCGGGTGCCAGCCCCTTAACAACCAGCTATTCATTGGTCGTTAGGGAACAGACGGGTGGCTGTTAAGGAGCCAGAACCCTTCATTGTGTTTAACCAGCGAGAAGGCCTCCCCCTCAGTGGTCAGCAAGAGCAATGCTATCACTGGAGGGGAGGAGGAGATGCAGAGCAGCGGGCGGGTCAGCCTGGAGAAACAGCTGTGAGGGGAGGAGAGAGAACAGATTGACCCAAGCCGTTTCTAAAAAAAAAAAAAAAAAAAAAAAAAAAAAAAAAAAAAAGGTGGTGGAAATCAGATTTAACTACAGTGCTAATCACCACTTGTGGCTACATAATAGGCCCACATCTGAATTAAAGAAAACCTTTCATGAGAAAGATGCTAGAAAGTATTAAATAGATAAAGATGACATTGATTGTAGCACTGAAGAGAAAAACTAACAACCCACATAAAAACATATCAACAGTGTTATTAATAAATACATGTGATAAATATTAATCTCTTAAAAACATCTTGTCAAGTATACACATACTAGACCTTTAGACTAGTTTTTGTGTCTAAACACCCAAGGATCGCGTCGACTTGGGGTGTTTAGGCACAAAGTTGGTCTCAAGGTCTACTGTAAGTACTTTTATAGACTGACCCTTGTTGATGTTCGATGTATATACTTTTAAAAAAATGTTTTTAAGCTAAATATTTATACACTTAAAGATTAACAAAAAAAAAAACCCCAAAAAACAGAGCATTTAAAACATGTTGAAAATAGGCCATCCATTACAAAATACAATAGGGCAGTGATGGCGAACCTTGGCACCCCAGATGTTTTGGAACTACATTTCCCGTGACACTCCTGCACTCTACAGTGTAGTTGAGCATCATGGGAAATGTATTTCCAAAACATCTGGGGTGCCGAGATTCACCATCACTACAATAGGGGTTAACCAACCCACAACCCTCTGCATTATATCTTTCAGGGTCTCCTATGAGAACTTAATTTACAAGCATAATGTTTTGGATACCAGGGCCAGAGGGTACAGTAAGTGGTAAACACCAGCTAAAAAGCTGAAACCAAAGAACTAATTAAAGTGGTTGTAAAGGCTGAAGGGTTTTATACCTTCATGCACTAAAGTAAAAAAATCTCAGTGTGCACCCCCCCCCCCACACACACACACACACACGTAAAGGGATTGTAAAGGAAGGTCATCTTAATGCACTCTATGCATTAGGATAAAAAAAGCCTTCTGTTTGCAGCAGCTCCCCCTAATACTTACCCAACTTTCCCTCTGTCCAGCGATGTCCACGAGTGTCTTAGCTGTCTGAGATTCTCCCTCCTGATTGGCTGAGATGTGCCATTGGCGGCCGCTGCTGTCAATCAAAGACCGCTAGCCAATCAGGGGAGATAGGGGCCGGGGCTCCATGTCTGAATGGATGGAGAGCTGTGTGACTCAGTTCGGGTGCCCCCCCATAGCAAGCAGCTTGCTGTGGGGGCACTGAACAGGAGGGAGGGGCCAGGATCACATAAGAGGGACCAGAGAAGAGGAGGATCCGGGCTGCTCTGTGCAAATCCCATGCATCAGAGCAGGCAAGTATAACATGTTTGTTATTTTTATAGGAAACAAGACTTTACAATCACTTTAACTAAGCCTGATCTTAAACCAGCAATGTGCACGAGAGCCGAGGCTCTATTGGGCCTTTGCCTCCTTTTTGGCTGAGAAACAGCAGGGGAAGCCATTGGATCCCGCTGCTGTCAATCACAGCCAGTGAGGAGTGAGCAGGGGGCGAGGTTGAACCGTGCTCGATATCTTAGGACATAGAGAGCGGCTCCAGAGTAAGCATCCACAAGTGCCCCCACAGCAAGAGGCTTGCTATGGGGCACTCAGCAAAGGGGAGGTGCCCAGAGCAGGTAAGTATAATAGGTTGTTTTTTTGGGGTTTTTTTTTTACATTTTTTTTTCTTTACAAGCGCTTTAAGTCTCCTAGAGCCACAAATGGCAAAAGATTTTTTATGAGATATGGATTTTTATTAGATGTATTTCGTCAGTGCTACATACAAACTCCTTTATCTATGCAATACTTTTTCTACGCCAGGAGTTAGCAAAGTATTAAAGTATATGTAAAGCTTGAACGTTTTTTCCCCTCATCTTGGATGGAGTTTGGGATGGTTAAAACTCGTCAGGTTATTTTTGGCATCTGTAGTTCGAGGAGATTTACTTCCTGTCCTGTATGCACTTGTCATCTTGTTCCGATGACAACTCAATGATAGATTTTTTTTTTTTTCCTTACTTCAGTCAGATAGTACATATTGTTTAGCCTTGCACAGCCAAAGCACCTTTTCACTTGAATTGGACTTAAACCTTAAACAAAAGCCCCTATCAATTTATTCTCCATGTTAAATATTAAAAATCACAGAAAATGTTCTGCCTACTTCCTGCGCAAATATTCTCTCACGAGCTCGCTGGTACTCTTCCTCCCGTTCTTCGATCGATTTGCTTCTTCTGTCCTCTTTTAATCTCATCCTCATCTGTACAAAAAAGGGAAATTAGACAATTAAAACAATTTATCTAATCTTTAAGCAAGTGGCAGCACAAATATTTAAATCCCGACCTGATTATCATCTTTGTCTAAACTGGAGTTATCCCTCTTGAGAATGTAACGCTTCTGGAAATCTACGCTTTTTTCATCCTTGATATGTTCCTCGAATTTCTGATCAGGGCTGAAAGACAAATAAAGAAACAAATAGCTGACTCTGTACTAGATGCCGCCATATGCATGCGAACATAAAACTAATGGAGAGGACAGCAATGACAAGCATCAGCCCTAGAATGAGATTTGTAGTGCTGGATGGATAGTAATTTAAGTGTTACTAAACCCAGGACCTGCATTCACTATATCTGGTCTCCCACAGTACACAGAACATGGAAGCCATTTTAGCAAATAAAAAC
The DNA here is from genome assembly GCF_042186555.1 of Aquarana catesbeiana. Lineage (NCBI taxonomy): Eukaryota > Metazoa > Chordata > Amphibia > Anura > Ranidae > Aquarana > Aquarana catesbeiana. The sequence continues at coordinate 386,490,776 of NC_133329.1, read as the reverse complement.
TGCTAAATACCTTTTCGCAATCAGCAGTATAGAGCAATCTTGTGACTTCGATCAGTGCACTGGTTAAAGCTTGTAGGAGGAGTTTTCTGACTTTCCACTGAGACTGCAAGATCCCTGACCTTCTGTCTGGACAGTGCCGATTGGCTCTGTGCTGATCACATGCACTCTCCCAAGAGGAAAAAAAATCTCTCTAACAATACACACCAAACTGAGCATGTGCAGCCTGACGCAATACATTCTGTTTTATCGGGAAATTATTAGGGGGCAGCCTTTTTACACAATGCAGAGCATTAACCCCTTTAGGTTCCACAGTGAGTATAACAAGCATGCTAAATTGCATATAAAGACAGATTTTTCTGTAGTGGGTTTAGTAACACTTTAAGGTTGAGTTGTTTGGTTGTGCACCCAATTGGGGATTTATTAGTGTGCAGGGGGGTAATGTGTGCGGATCATGCCAAGGTCCTAGGCTGCTGATCTCCTGATATAATTGTGGGGATGCTGTTGGTAAGGTGTGCCTAGTATATTGTAGTTGCACTGTAAAAACAGATCTCACCAATGGCTTTACGGAGTGAATACAATGACTATTATCTACATGTGTTAACTCCCCCCCCCCCCCCCCCCCCGAAGGAGGAGACCAAATCCCTTGAAACACATTAGCTGTATACCACTTTCCTACGCAAAGACCTTAAACAAATCACAGATGTAGATGACCATCGGTACTAAGCACACATTATAAAAAACAAAAAATAGAAAATTAAAGACCTACTTCTTGGTTCAGCTTTAGGGCTACTCGCTCACTATACATTGCATGAGTTCTGTGAGAACGTAGGCTATGATATAAGGGCGCCTGTGCAGGAGCACTCCTCATCCAGGCTGTGTCCGTCCATAGATGCACACAGCGTGGCTTAGCCACGCCCCTCGCTCCCTCCTAACAGGATTTGACTGACAGCAGCAGGAGCCTATAGCTCCCGCTTTTCTCAGTGTATACTGTGAATCCAGTAAAGGATTAGCGCTGCTGCAGCCAGGGACAGCGCTGAATCATGAGGAAAGACAGTTAAGTATTAAGGGAGGAGAGGGACAGAAAAGGCAATGGGACATTTTTTACCTTAATGCAATTGACTTGAGGTGACAGCTTAAAGTGTCATTAGCTGTTGAATGGTTAGTAGACCTCACCATTACCCAGCTACAGCCAAGGCATAAGGGGCAGAAGCCTGCCAAGCTGATCCAACCATTTGCAAGCCTCAGTTCAATAATATTGCAGGTTAGAAATTAAATGCAAACCCCACTCATCTCCTACACTGAACCTCTGTCTTTATAATAAAACCCTCCTGTGATTGGCTGCCCACGCCAAGCTGGCGCACTCTTCTATGACTCACATTCTTGTATTGCTCGTTTTATTCACAATTACAGATTTTCCACTCTGATCGACGTTATGATCAAGGCCAAAATACGCAGCGACTCTGTGCAGAAGCATCCTGTGATACGAGGTCATCGGCGGGAACTTCTTACGTTGCATTCTGAAACGGGAAACAATGCTACATGCAGAAAAACAAATTGTACTAATTTCCATTAAAAAAAAACATAAAAAAAACACAGCTGTGTAGTCAACTGGAGAAACCAATCTAAAAATTGCTTAGGAGCAGGAATCTGAGTTTCCGATTGGTTGCTGTGTGTTGCAATATAGTGCTCTGTGCATAGTTTATTCTATAAATGTACAAGGAACAAGAACTATATATAAAAAAGGCATATAAACTTACTCATTGGTTGCGATGAAATCTAATATATCCTGTTCCAATTTCAGCAGCATCATTCTATCCCTAGAAGAAAAAAAAAAATAAACGTTATTGTAGGGAGTACATTTTAGAATACATTAAAGCTGATCTCCATTCAAAGTATTCAGATCCCCCCCCACTTTATTCAAGGTTGTGTTGCAGCCTGATACTACAGTGGTTTAAACCAATTTTTTTTTTCTTATTAATCTACACTCAATACCCAATAATGACAAAGTTAAAACAGAATTTTAGAAATGTATGAAAAATGAAAAACTGAAATATCACTTTGGCATAAGTATTTAGACCCTTTGCAACAACACTTAAAATTTAGCTCAGGTGCCTCCCATTTCTCTTGAGTGTTGCTGAGAGGTTTCCACACCTTGACTGGAGTCCACCTGCTGTCAATTAAAATTGATTGGACATGATTTGGAAAAGCACACCCATCTCTATAAAAGGCCTCACAGCTGACAATGTATACTGTATCAGAGCAAAAGCCATAAAAAAAAAAAAAAAAAAAAAAAAAAAAAAAAGTCAAAAAAGGAACTGCCGGCAGAGCTCAAAAACAGGATTATTGTAAGGCACAATTCTGGGGAAGGCTACAAAAAATGTCTGCTGCACTGAAGGTCCCCAAGAGCATTGTGGCCTCCATAATTCTCAAAATGAAAGGCATTTGGCACAGCCAAGACTCTTCCAAGAGGCAGTCGCCCAGGCCAAACTTAGCAAATGGGAGAAAAAAGCCTTAGTAAGAGGTGACCAAAAACCCAAGAGCTCCAGAGATCCTGTGTGGAGATAGGACAAATTTCCAGAAGGACAACCATCAGTGCAGCCCTCCACCGATCTGGGTTGTAAGGCAGAGTGGTTAGACGAAAGCCTTTACTTAGGGCAACACACAAGAGCCCACTTGGAGTTCGCAAAAAAGCACCTGAAGGACAGACTGTGGAGAACAAGTTTCTTTGGTCTGATGAAGTCAAGAATGAACGGTTTGGCCTCATTTCTAAATGTTATGCCCGGAGGAAACCAGGCACCGCTCATCACCTGCCCAAGGCTATTCCAACAGTGAAGCATGGTGGTGGCAGAATCATGCTGTGGGGGAGTTTTTTTTTTTAGCAAGGACTGGAAGACTGGTCAGGGTTGAGGGAGTGAATGAATGGAGAAAAAAAAAAAACAGATATCCTCACTGAAACAGCACTCAGGACCTCAGACTGCTCCAAAAGTTTACCTTCCAAAATGAAAATGATCCTAAGCACACAGCGAAGACAACACAGGAGTGGCTTAGAGACAACTCTAAATGTCCTAGCGTGGCCCTGCCAAAGCCCTGACTTGAACATGTCTGGAGAGGCCTGAAAATGGCTGTCCACCAACGGTCCCCAACCAACCTGACTGAGCTTGAGAGGATTTGCAAAGAATGGCAGAAAGTCCTCCAATCCAGGTGTGCAAAGCTTGTCAAGTCATACCCAAAAAGACTTGAGGTTGTAATTTGTTTCAACAAAGTGCTGAGTAATGGGTCTGAATACCCAAGCATGTGATATTTTAGTATTTTATTTTTAATAAATTCACAGATATTTCTAAAATGCTGTTTTCACTTTGTCATTATGGGGTACAGAGTGTAGATTAATGAGAAGAAAAAAAAAGGAATATAAACAACTGTAGTATTAGGCTGTAACATAACAAAATTGAAAAAAAAAAAAAAAAAAAAAGGAAGCGGGTTTGAATGGTTTATGAATGCACTGTATATGTCTGTGCAAACCCAGATATTATCTTGTAAAAGTGCATAGGAAAAGACCCTAAAAATAGTGAACTTATGTACCCCCCCAGTACAATGGGACTTTATGGGCGAACAAAACAATTACATTTAAGTAAAAAATCTTATTTATTTAGAAAAAACATAAAAACAAGATATACTAGACATAAATCTCTACAAAAGTGCTTATGCAATGAATTTTCCTTCATATGATTGTTGTATACTTCCATCTATAGACACATGTTTCTCTGGAAGCCTAACATGTTTCAGGACGGTGTCCCTTCTTCAGAGGCGTATTGCAGAGAGAAATATTATATATGTGGAAGATACATTCAGTGAGGTAGTCCTTAAGACTGAAAATACAGTGCATAAGATGTGCACACCTGCAAACTTTTATGTTAAATAAAAGGGAGAAATACTTTTGATAAAATAGCAGTGGCCATCAATTAGCCAACTAGCAGATGTGATGGTTGTTCCCTGGCTTCAGAAATAGCTCCGCAAAGCCCCCCAAATCAAAGGATGACTCTGCTGGATCCCCAGAATGACTAGTTCAAGTTTTGGATGTAACAGACAGGCGGCTGGAGCGTAGTAAGCCTTGGTGGATGGGCTAACACGCTTGGGATGTTGGCAACATATTGAAGGCAATATAGTTGACCTTCGGTGGTTCACTTTATTATATACATATCTTGTAAAAGTGGAAGGGATATCATCGCTGTGTTGTACATAGTCTGTGCAGACAGCAGAGTTGTGGGTGGTGCCCAGCAGGCTCCACCCATGACGGGTTTGTCTGCAGAAAACTACAGGAGGGGGAGTGGGTGGAGAGCAGACCAGTCACCCTGATCATGTAAAGAGCAGCAGTGTCCGGTCTTTATTACAGGAAGCTCCTGCACAGAGGTAAAGTCTCACATTGGATTATTGCACAGATTTGGAAGAAATAAACAAAGCACACAAGGATTCAAGAATATACATGATGAATGTATTTAGACTATTTACTGATCCCGGAGTTCAGCTTTAAATACATTATGCCAGTCTACTATCTTTAACCCCTCCCCGCGCTATAGATGAAAGACGGCTACAGTGAGGGCCTTAATTGCTAAGAGAGCGGCCATGTACATCCACCCGGGATCGAGCAGCCTGCGGGCGCGCTCCGTGATCAGCGCGTCAAGGAGACTAGGCTGATCATAGACCAGAGTAAGGTACCCATTCCAACCCCTTACCACGTGGACAGCTGATCACGTGATGTAAACAGAGCTGGTAATCGGCTAGTTTTTAGAAGAAAAAAAAAAACTGCTACAGTCAGAAGGACATCGGTCCCTCACACAGAGAGCCACTGTCACCTGATCTGTGCCCACCAGTGCAGTATATCAGTGCCCATCAATGAAGAGAAAGAAAAAAACAAAATATATATATATATATATATATATATATATATATATATATATATATATATATATATATATATATATATATATATATATATATATATATATATATATATATATATATATATATATATATATTATATATATATATATATATATATATATACATACATACACATACACACGTTTGTTTAGCAAAAAATAAAAACCCCGGTAGTGAATAAATATCACCAAAAGAAAGCTCTATTTGTGTTTGGGTACAATGTTGCATGATGGCGCAATTGTCAAAGTGTGACAGCGCTGAAAATTAGTCTGGGCAGGAAGGGAGTTTAAGTGACCAGTAGGCACGTGGTTAAAGCAGAACTGCACCCAAAAGTAACCCAATAAAAGATAGAACAAAATCACCTTTTGCTGTAATATTCTCCTTTAATCCAGAGCGTTCTGCTGCAGCATGTTTTTTTTTTTTTTTTTTTTTATAGACTGGATGTCAGTCCATTGGCTAGCAAATTCAACCCACTTTGTCTGGGCCCAGGTCACCCTGGACTCCGCTTAGCCCAGCAAAATTTTTATTTTTAGATTTTTGGCTGGAAATCTGCTTCGAAGTTCCAGCATTGGCTGGAGTTTCATTTTAAGAATGCAGTTGACAAAACCTAAGAAGATTTCTATTACTTTGATTTTGTTCAATAGTTTAATAAAAAACAAAAAAAGTAAAAAAATACATTAAAAAAACCCAGCATATTTGCTGCAGAAGCCATCCCAATGTTCCGCTTGCCTTCTCACTTGCTAATTCAATCCTAATCACCATTTAAATTAATATTAATTAGTTTGGTTAATGGCAGAGCAAGAACATCAATTATGAAAATCGTTCAGAGAGGCCACTTCCTGCACGGATGAAATGCCTATCTGCCCCCAGCCTCTGTGTTACATCCAAGGGCTGATGGAGGGGGGGACTAGGGGGACGCCATCTGTGTCCGCTGATATATTTGTATGTTAAACGTGATAGTTAATGTCAGGGCAAAATAAAAAAAAATAAACATATGCACTGTGTCTGCAATACAAGCATAATTTTCCTTTTTTTTTTCTCCATTTAAAGGCCCTTTAGAAAAATGGCTTTTCTGTTGTGGGCTGACAACAGGGCTTAGGACCGAGTGGTGTCTTTTGCTAAAATAATTTTTTTCTCTGTAGCCAGATATGTAATGACCTGTATATGCATTGGTCAAAGTATTATACCCATGTCTTGACGTCATCTTGTTTTCTTCTGCTATGTGCTTCTATGTAATGTCATATAAAATTTAAAAAAAGATGACAAAGCATGTGAAAATTTGCATTTATTGGAGAGATGTACATTAATTTGCCCAGACAGACTTTAAAATCTCCAGTCTAGCAATTTAGGACTGTAAGCCCCGGTTCGCGTTGATGCTACCTGAAAATCAGCAAAAGTAGTGCAGGAACTACTTTTGCAAAATCGGTGTCGTACCAACCGGAACAGTGCCAAGAGACCCAACATGACAAATCACTCCAATGTGAACCTAAGCTAAAGAAAAGAAGGTAATACCAGAGGCTAGTTTCTGACAGAGTATAGCAGGTGGCAAATTGTAGTACCAACACAGGATTAAGAAAACATGCCCGTCACAAATGTTTTAAATAGCTCGAACAGCATTACTATCTGCCTTGTCGTGCTCCCTCTCTTTTATTGTCACAAATCAGGCCAAAACTTTTTCTAATGGGTAAAAATGACATCCATTCTGAGGACTCGGCAAGCAACAAAGACCGAAGAAAAACCCAAGTGGGTGATCATGACCTGATTCAGTCAGGTGAAAGGAAATTATATATGATTGGTCTCCAATATCCTCTATCCAGGCAAAAGGATATTGTCCATGACTGGTCTCCAATCTCCTCTATCCAAGTGAAAGAATATACGACTGGTCTATCTCCTCTATCCAGGGGAAAGGATATTGTCCATGACTGGTCTCCAATCTCCTCTTTCTAGAGCTTCAATCTGCTTCTATTAGACTTCTGTGATTGCACAACTGCAACATTGTGCATGAACAAACACAGATGACTATACTCAATAACAGAAGTGACCGACTGTGGAAGCCTGCAAACAGCTGAGTGAGGACTAAATTTTTCGTTGCCGTTGCTAAATATTACACCAAAATCTGTATAGTTTGGGCTTGAAGCCATCTCACTTTAATTTTTTGCCCAAGTGTCCCTTGCTTTAGTTTTATTGTACAACAGAAATAGGTCTAATTGAAGCAGAACTTTAATTAGCTTTACTTTAATTAGACCTGCATATAGCCCATCTAAATATCCATTAAGAAATCATTAAAATGCTTTTTTTTTTTTAAAGCAGCTAATATGGATTACCCAAATTATATCTTTGGGTCATCTTCCCATAATCCCCTAAAAAGCAGACTCAGGGGCTTATCTGGCTTTACTGACTTACAAAATCCCGACAGTCCAATATGTTCTCTGGTACTGGTAGCGGGAGGAGGAGATCTTTAAGAGTGGCTTACAGAGAGGGAGAAAGCTGAAGACCAGAATCAGGGACAAGACAAAGGAACTGCAAAAAAAAAAAACACACACACACACACACACACACACACACGAGGGTACAAACGCCTAGTCCATTACCACCATACAACTTCATTGAATACTAAAAAACAATTGCATACACAAACATAAGTACCAGGCATATCACATAGTGACTCCAGCCATAAGTAATGTCATTTAGCCATGCATCACACAGTTGGAAGTCTAACACATTTCGGGGGACATGCCATCTTCTTCAGAGCTAAACTAACCACAAGCAACGCTACAGCTTAAATGGTCTCACATCAAAAGGACCTTCCTCTCTCAATGAGCATATGGGCAGAGAGAAAATATACCAAAGGAAAAGTGCCCCCCACCCTGCCCTCAGTTTAAACAGCCACTGCACAGGATCCACAGCCTATATAATTAACTGAAAGTTATATAGCCATTAGCTATATGTACATTTGACAGGAGGTTAAACATCATGAACTGCCTTTACGATCACTGGTTCCAGCTCATGAGGTCCAAGTGAGAGCTGCTGCAACACACTCAGCCCTGTGGACCGCAGTGCCAGAAGTGCTTCAGAACAGGAGCAGAGCTCCCGGTGGAGACTTTGGTGGAGTGATTCTTTGGGTACATCGACTGCTCGTCTTGGATGGTAACGTACTATGCAATTGCACCCTCCTGCGTGTGTAGGCGTTTTTGTAGTTGCTTGAAGATTTCCCAATCTGAGGAGGGCTGCGCCCAAGGGAGCATTATGTATGAGCACCATTAGGAGTACCTCAACTGAGTGTTTGAGACTTTTGATGACATGACAAAAGGAATATGAAAAGTGGTTTGCATTTGATAATGGTGTCACCCTCCTACATATTCAGTATGGCAGGGGTGCGGGTTTCACATGAGTGGCTAAAGAGAACTACTATTTTAGCAGATAAAATCAGTTCACTTAAAGTAGACGTAAAGATGGTGCTGGAGCACTATAAGGCCCGATTCACTCTTATGCAGGTTGCAGTTTGCATATTGTAGGTGCATTTTATGTTTTTCAATACATGTTTTTCATCCATTGAAGTCTATGGAACCAAAAACCAGAAAAAAAAGTCCGTTCCTTTTCCATAAAATGCACAGATGTGAAATACATTCATAGGAAACCTTGTTAAATGGCATGGCTTCCATTGATTCCCATGTGCACCCTGTGTTCCAGTAGCCCCAGCAGCAGTGCTGGGTAAGTGGGTGGTGCGGGCTAACTACGGGAGAAACTTCCATTCATTTTATACAGGAACCAAGAACTACTGGCAGGATCACCAGATATTTAGAAACACCAAAAAACAAAACACATAGTGACTCCAGCCATAAGTAATGTCATTTAGCCATGCATCACACAGTTGGAAGTCTAACACATTTCGGGGGACATGCCATCTTCTTCAGAGCTAAACTAACCACAAGCAACGCTACAGCTTAAATGGTCTCACATCAAAAGGACCTTCCTCTCTCAATGAGCATATGGGCAGAGAGAAAATATACCAAAGGAAAAGTGCCCCCCACCCTGCCCTCAGTTTAAACAGCCACTGCACAGGATCCACAGCCTATATAATTAACTGAAAGTTATATAGCCATTAGCTATATGTACATTTGACAGGAGGTTAAACATCATGAACTGCCTTTACGATCACTGGTTCCAGCTCATGAGGTCCAAGTGAGAGCTGCTGCAACACACTCAGCCCTGTGGACCGCAGTGCCAGAAGTGCTTCAGAACAGGAGCAGAGCTCCCGGTGGAGACTTTGGTGGAGTGATTCTTTGGGTACATCGACTGCTCGTCTTGGATGGTAACGTACTATGCAATTGCACCCTCCTGCGTGTGTAGGCGTTTTTGTAGTTGCTTGAAGATTTCCCAATCTGAGGAGGGCTGCGCCCAAGGGAGCATTATGTATGAGCACCATTAGGAGTACCTCAACTGAGTGTTTGAGACTTTTGATGACATGACAAAAGGAATATGAAAAGTGGTTTGCATTTGATAATGGTGTCACCCTCCTACATATTCAGTATGGCAGGGGTGCGGGTTTCACATGAGTGGCTAAAGAGAACTACTATTTTAGCAGATAAAATCAGTTCACTTAAAGTAGACGTAAAGATGGTGCTGGAGCACTATAAGGCCCGATTCACTCTTATGCAGGTTGCAGTTTGCATATTGTAGGTGCATTTTATGTTTTTCAATACATGTTTTTCATCCATTGAAGTCTATGGAACCAAAAACCAGAAAAAAAAGTCCGTTCCTTTTCCATAAAATGCACAGATGTGAAATACATTCATAGGAAACCTTGTTAAATGGCATGGCTTCCATTGATTCCCATGTGCACCCTGTGTTCCAGTAGCCCCAGCAGCAGTGCTGGGTAAGTGGGTGGTGCGGGCTAACTACGGGAGAAACTTCCATTCATTTTATACAGGAACCAAGAACTACTGGCAGGATCACCAGATATTTAGAAACACCAAAAAACAAAACAAAAAAACCCAACAGCACTACAGACCAATAAAAACAAAAAAAAAAAAAAAAATATATATATATTTTAAAGGCAAGATAAAGGGTAAACACGTGTCGACTGTACATAGTTTGACTAGAGTTCCATTATAACAAAAAAAACCATATCCAACCCTATAATCTGAATACATACTAAAAAACTAATACACTAGAATCACCATACATGCATGTATATGGATCTATAAAGATCCTGGAATTTATTCATCTTCCTGAGAATCCCAGATTGAATATGTGCTGATAATGGAACCAGCACAGCACAACAGCAGATGGACCAGGAGAAAAGTGAAGGATTCGCCAACGCCTCTTTAAGCGACTAGAGCCAACAGGCTGGTTGCCAAGCAACAATTTTATGATAAATGTCTTAAGGAGGTGTTATAATGGAATAATGCTTTAATTTCAGAATGCACAGTAGACCACAGGAACAAATCCGCTATCGCCTTATATACACATTATCTGCAACCGCTGAATACATTAAAGCGGATTTCCAGATATGGATATTTCTACTTACTGTAGTTACATTAATCTACTCTGGACCAATGTAACTATGTATACACCATTCCTGGAAATCACCAAAGTAAGGCACCGCTACTCCAGCGCTTCCGGGTCTCGTGCCAAGCGGCTGCCCTGCTGCATTCTGCACATAGGAAATTGGTGGTTCAGCAGGGGCGCCATTTAGCGAATGTGTAGCATTTTGTGAGTGAATGCAAAGCGTTCTCTGATTGGACAAGGTGGAGGGTGTGATGTCATTGCCCTGCATCTGCACCTTGTTCAATCAGAACAGGGCAGCCATGCCGCCCGGGATCCAGAAGCAATTGGAGATCACTGTAATAGCGGTGTCTACTTAAAGATTTCCAGCTTCTAGGGTATTGGCCAGGTATAGTTATATAGCTAGACTGGTCAATCTAAATGTAATTATGCATAAAATATCCATACCTGGAATTCATCTTTAAGTTGCAGTCTGCTAAGGGTTACTGCACGTCATTGCTTGTTGCATCATTAAAGTGTTACTGCATATACAGATTTTACTGTTTTTGGTTTAGTAAGTCATGCTGCTTATACTCACTGTGGAACCTAAGGGGTTAATCCTCTGCATTGTGTGAAAAGGCTGTTTGATCCTGTCTTCTCTTATCCTCCCCTTCTTCCTCTGTCTCCAGACCATCTCCCGATAGTACAGAACCTTTGGAGTGACTCTGCACATGCTCCATTTGGTGTGTATTGCTACAGTTTTTTTATTTTATTGATTTAGTTTTTTTTTGGAGCGCATGTGATCAGCACAGGAACAATCAGCACTGTCCAGACAGAGGGCCAGGGGTCCTGCAACCTCACAGGACAGTCAGAGGAGAATGAAAACTCCTCTTACCAGCTTTAACCAAACACTGATAGAAGTCATAAGACTGCTATATACTGCTGATGAGAAAAAGGTATTTAGCAGTTTATAGTTACTAAATTAATTGCATTTCCATGTTCTGTGTACTATGGGAGACCAGATATAGTGAATGCAGGCTCCTGGGATTAGTAACACTTTAAATGTGAGTACATGATAGGATACTAGCTATTGTTCGCCAATCATGCATGAAATCTTATTCTAATAAAAAATTGCCACTATCCCAAGCAATACATTGTCTGAAGTACCAGTGAAAATTGTATTCTGGAGAGGCAGTTTTTGGTTACCATCAGACTGCAAAAATTGGGGCTTAAGTTGGCTATACACTCAGATTCCTTCTTTCAGACTGCAGGCTGAAAAGGAATCTAATAGATTGCTCCATCTGTGCTGTTTAGTGTGGATAAAGCAATCTCCTGCTGTGGCTTTTGAATTCTGGACAGTGGCTGCATCTGACTGGATGCAGGCACTGCCAACATATATCAAACCAGTTCCTTCAATTTTACAATCGAAGGCTATCGGGTGGAGTGGAGGCGACACAATTTCAGACAGTTAATCAGGAACTAGACAGAATTAGTTTGGGGTATGGTATGCTATACTTCCTGGTTTCATGCTACCCTTAAAAGGATAAGTTCACCTTTAGAAATATGTTACACCTGTATTTAGGGTGCAACATGTTTTCAGCCATCATCCCCCGACCCTCTACCCCTGTGACAGTGGGCGAAGGTTACTCTCCCTGCACCTGCTGTTACAATTTAAAAAACCGGTGTGACTGTGCTGGGCTCCGCCCACACAGCTGCATCATTCATTTATAGGAGTCTGTGAATGAACTACAAGTCCCATCTTCCACCGTGGCAGAAAAACTTGTAATTTCAATGACCTGCGAGTGTGCTGATCAGCACAACCATAGTCCATTTACTTGTCTTGCAGCTCGGAAACGGACGGCCTGTACAGAGGTATGGGTACTGAGCAGTAGGAAGAGTCTGCAGGAGCTTGACATTACACCAGAGATTTGCTGGCAAAAATCATTTAAAACTTAAGCTGGCCATAAACTAATTTTGTTCCAAATTTTTCTTCAAGAATATTTGTTTAATTTCCTAAATATTAGTGGGGTAACATCAATTTTCATTGTTGACTGCAGTGGCTAGTAAGTTCGTAAGAGCAGGACGCAAATTTTTTTTCTCCAATAAAACATTTTTAGCAGCAATTGTGGTTTTCTTTGGTTTCAAAATCACGTGCTAAAACAATACTAAATTTTAAACTAATTTTATAAATTTTCATTTGGAAAACAAGAAAAAAAAAAAAAAAAAAAAAAAAAAAAACTGGTGCATGGCCAGCTTTAAACATCACACTGCAATTATTCCTGGATGGATCCAAAATAGGAATGTAAACTTAGAAGTTCCCTTTTATAGGGCAAGCATTACTTTCAACCTTCTCTCAAGTCTGAGAGAAAGAAGATGGGGATTCTGACGATGTGAATAAAGCAGATACAGTAACTGGCAGATGTTTAGGCTCTCTTTGCTGTCTCAGAAACTTGCCTATAGCCAGCCATACTGTCACTTTGAGAGAACTGTCAATGTGTATAGTAAATCCCCTGGTCTGTTCCAAATGCTAAAAGACCAGCTATTGAGGAGTGCTGCAGGGCTGGGGACATCTCTGGTGTAACCATCTATAAAAACGCACCTTCATCAAGGTTACCCTTATAAGCTCTGGTTCTAAACTGATCTTTTTTACGTCCTTCTTACTGTAAGCTCCCTGGTGCTTTCTGGAACATCTCAATGACAAGTCACAATCACCTTGCAGCTATTCTTTCCAACTACTGCAACATGAGGAACTGCAGAAGACAACATGGTCGACACCAATAATAATTCAGTGGACCAAATCTTACAGGAAAAAAAACATTCCTAAAAAAAAACAGGCAGACTTGGTACATGTATATTTGATGGGCCTAAAGTAAAGTATGTATATTGATGGGCCTAAAGAGCCCCTGTCGCCAGACCATTTATTTCAACAAAAGTCTTCCTATAATCTCTCTTGTGTAGAAGTTACTGCGGGGTGCCGACATCTTGACTGTGATGTCAGCAGAGTCAGAGCTGTCACTCAAGTGACACTAATGCCGTGTACACACGACCGGACTTTCCGGCAGAAAAGGTCCGACGGAACGAATCCATCGGACATTCCGATCGTATGTGGGCTTCATCTGACCTTTTCTGTCGAAAAATCTGAACAGGTTTCAAATCTTTCCGACGGACTAATCCCCTATCGAAAAAAAACGCTTGTCTGTATGCTAGTCCGACGGACCGAAAAGACGCAAGGGCAGCTATTGGCTACTGGCTATCGAACTTCCTTTTCTAGTCCGGTCGTACGTCATTACGTTCGAAACGATCAGACTTTGGTGGGATCGTGTGTAGGAAAGTCCGTTTCGTCGGAACGCCATCGAAAAGTCCTTCGGAGTTCAGTCCGACGAGAAGTCCAATTGTGTGTACGCGGCATTAGAGGAACTTCAGTCTGCTCACATAATTTGTAATAAAAACTTCTTTGCCATTCTGAAGCTTCCCTCCAACGACCTTGCATATTATTTTATATATACTGTGATTCTGTACTTGCCAAATATGCTGCAGAAATCTCCCTCCACTGAGTATGGCTGCAACCATTTTAACTGTGGGCATGAGGTCATAAGCCTAGGCTTTTTTCCCCAGACAACAGGAAGTGGGCTGTATAAGGTATTTACTGGCAGAAAAAAAAGGTTTTACTATCCAAAGTTAAAACAACAAGGGCAGAAGATCTGGTCTCACACAGTACATGGAAATGCAATTATTTTACTAAATATAAACTGCTAAATTCTCATCAGCAGTATATAGCAGTCTTGTAATTTCCATGGGATCCCGGTGAAGCTTGTAGGGGGAGTTTAATACTGCACTGAACTGTCTTATGAGGCTGAAGGGCTCCTGATGCTCTGTCTGGACAGTGCTGATTGGCCCTGTGCTGATCACATGCACTCCCCCCTGAAAAAAAAAAAAAAAAAAAAAACTTCTCTAGCAATACACACCAAACTGAGCATGTGCAGCCTGACTCCAAAAGGCGTGGTCTTATCCGGACTTGTCCAGGGGGACAGTCCAGGAGGCAGAGAATCTGTGCATACCCCTTAGGTTCCACAGTGAGTATACCAAGCATGCTTTACTGCATATACAGACGGTTTTTACTGTTGTGGGTTTAGTAACACTTTAAATGTGGCCCCCCTGACTTCACCAAAGGGCCGCACATAAAGTTCAATATATGTAATGCTTGAGAGGACTGTCAGAAACTGCAGACCTAATAGAGGGAAATGAGGGTCAGAGTGTGGACAAGATACATTGTTGGCTGGAAACATGCTGCAGAAGAAGATAATGGGAATAAGTTACTAATCGAGATCAATGCCATTACCCCAATCATTGTTCCCACTACAGACTGCTGAGGTCCAAGGGCTGCACATAATATACCAAAGGGCCGCAGGTTGGGCACCAGGGCTTTACAATATTCCCCTTCCCTGCTCTCCTGGTAGTTACATAAAAGGTTATGTAGGGAGGTGGAGGAGGCGGGGTCACTCTCAGAGAAGGGGAGGGCTACAATGTGCAAGGAGGGAACAGGCTGTGCTAAGGAATTGACACTTCCTGGAGAAGTCAAATTTTCTAGCAAGATCAAACGAACATCACATGTCCACATGATGGCCATACAAGCAGCTTCAGAGGGTGCACATAACTGGATTTTAGGGTAATCGCAGGCATTTCATGATATCCACTTTTAAAGTGGTTGTAAAGCCTTAAGATTTTCACCTTAATGATTTATATGCTGGAGCTTCCAACCCCCCCCCCCCCCCCCCCCCGCGTTTCTTACCTTAGCCCAATCCAATGATGTGCACAAGAGCAGTGACTCCAGCCGGTATTGCTCTCCTCATTGGACAGATAGCAGCAGAAGCCATTGGCTCCCACTGCTGTCAATCAGAAGCTGTGAGGTGGGGGCACTGTTAACTCAAGATATTCATTATTATGAGAGTATTCACAGATTTCCATGCCTGCCCTGTTTTCATTGCCATGTCTGTATCCACTGACCATATATTATCTATATTTGTTTAATACTTTGTCATTGTTTAAATAGAGAATACAGCCCGTTCTAAACCATCCCCTGAAGAAGGAATTAAATATATATAAATATATATATATATATATATATAAATATATATATATATATATATATATATATATATATATATATATATATATATATATAGATAGATACACATACATATAGAGATATAGAGATATATATATATATATATATATATATATATATATAGATAGATACACATACATATAGAGATATAGAGATATATATATATATATATATCTATATATATATATATATATATATATATATACACACATACACATATACACATATATACATATATATACACACACACACACACACACACACACACACACACACACGTTAGGATCTTTGGTGTCCATAGACACTGTTTTGACCTCCAAACTGTGAGATCATCATATGGTCTAGAATTCAGCTGTGTTTATTATAACTTCCATATGAATATATTTGTATTTTTAAGCTACTCAATGCATCATTTATGTAATTTTTTTGTGTATATATAATTTTGTACTTAATAAATTTGTACTTTACTATACTTTTTTTTCTACTCTGTATCTGGTATTTTTCCTTGCCCAGAAAAAAAGAGGGCACCTTCTTCTTTCTCTGTCAATGGATGCAGCAGCGGGACTCAGGAGTACGCCCGCACGGGTGCCCCCATGGAAAGCAGCTTTTCGTGGTGGCAACCGATGAAGAGGAGGGGGCCTGGCGCACAAGCGGGGGACCCCAGATCAGGGCTGCTCTGTGCAAAACCAATACACAGAGCAGGTAACTATAGGCAGGTTTGTTGATTTGTATTTGTTTTTTTTTTTTTAAATCGAGCGTTTACAACCACTTTAAGATGGCCATAGACTGTTCACATTTCGGGTGGTCCAGCAGGAACCGGCTGAGAATTGATCCATGTATGGGTAGGGCGATTGTACCCAGGTTGATTGATCGATCAACTTGGGTACAACCAGCCTGTCAGATTTTACATGCTATTATTGCTAGCAGCTATTCTATCACTGTGTTCTCCCGACAGGAACGAAACTTAATGTGTTGATTGGGGGATTGAGAGATGCCCTTTCCTACAATCTGTGGTTGCAGGAAACAAAATAACTTCATCTATGGCTGGCTTTAGGCAAAAATATGGTTAGCTTGCCCTGTTAGAACTCCTGTAAAAACCAATACAGAACAGGCCCCGGCCTGCCTCTGCAGCACTTAGTACATCTTCACATTGATATATTTCTCTAGTCACATAAAACCATAAGAGTCTTACCTGGGGTTACTTTTCAGTGTGTTCACTAAAAACTCATGGAGGTCTATACCGGTGGAATCGGTGTATTCCTGACTGGAATCTGTGTGAAAACCAAACACAATAAGGAAACTGGCTCTACTCAAACACATTTTTTATTTTTATACGCATGAAGCGAAGAGCAGCGCAATACTTTTTTTACAACCAGTACGCCTTTGGAAATCGGGTAATAATTTATCCACTGGAATAACCTAGACTCTATGTTATAACTTACGGTATATAAACTAGAATAGCTGCTAGTTTAGGGATCCAAGGTTTACTTTTATTTCTTTTTATATAGGTACTTTTATCTGATTTTGTAATCGTTTGGGGGGGGACTAGGAGAAAACCCAAAATAAAAAGTCTGGAGCTATTTTTTGTACATGGCCCACAGCAGTAGAAAAAAAATAAAAATCATAAAAAGAAAAAAAGAAGAAGAGCATTTACATGGACAAGTCACGAGTGTGCAGACCTTGAAGCAAGGGTCCCTCAGTTCTTATCAAAAGTTTATTTTTTATTTTGCTGAACTCAACGGACATGTGGGGTCCCCCCCCCCCCCCCATTTTATTTAACGCATAGAATTTTTTCTTTTGGACAGAGTATTGATGAAATAGAACCCTTGTCAAGTTTTTATCACTGTCTGTGTCCTCACTAGGAAGATTCACCCAATTTGTCCCAGTGACCATCATCATTAGGAGATAAAGGGATGAAAAATCCAAGTGTTCCAGTTCTCACCAGAAGCAGTTAGGTCAAATCTTCTATTGGGGACACCTGTTCATATAACAATTTTCTAAAAGGTTTCCTTCACTTCCTGTTGCATTTCCAAGCAAAAAATAAGATGGGTTTAAAAAAAAAAAAAAAAAAAAAAAAAAAAAAGATATTCTACGCCATCTTTTACTTTGCTACTATGGCCTTGATTTCCATTATTTCCCAATGATTGCTATTATAATTTCAATGGGAGTGCCCCTATGATTAGTAAGGGTTCTCTTCATTGGACAGGGGGAAGGTAGGTGGCAGAGCTTGTTCTGGATCTCTGGGATTCAAGGCTCCATCCACATTAGCACATCTCCAAAGTCGCACCATTTCCAGCCCAACTTTGGAGCACGACTTCTGGTGCAACTTTACATTCTCTAGACAAAAATTTGCATCAAAAGTTGCACCTTTTCAAAGTCGCAACGCTTTGTTCAGGTGTCATTGAAAAGAATGGGCTGCAACTTGTCATGTAATGTTCAAAGTTGCATGAGAAGTCGCACATGTGTGAATGGAGCCTAAAGTACCTATCGTCAAAGAGTAGGATAAAGTGATGGCAGAAAAGAGACCAAGTGGCCCATTAAGTCTGACCCATTTTTTTAAATTATATATATTTCATTTTTTATTTTATTTTTTTCTCTTGTCCGAGTACAGATCTACATACACTATATTGTCAAAAGTATTGGCACACCTGCCTTTACGCATTGTAATGGCATCTTAGCCCGTAGGGCTCAATATGGAGCTGGCCTACCCTTTGCAGTTATAGCAGCTTCAACTCTTCTGGGAAAGCTGTCCACAAGGTTCTTCCAGAAGCGCATTTGTGCGGTCAGGAACTGATGTAGGACGGGAAGGCCTGGCTCGCAATCTAATTCATATCAAAGATGTCCCATCAGGTTGAGGTCAGGACTCTGTGCAGGCCAGTCAGGTTCCTCCATCCCAAACTCGCTCATCCATGTCTTTATGGACCTTGCTGTGTGCACTGGTGCAAATCATATTGGTGGAGGGGGGATTATGGTGTGGGGTTGTTTTTCAGGGGTTGGGCTTAGCCCCTTAGTTCCAGTGAAGGGAACTCTTAAGGCGTCAGCATACCAAGACATTTTGGACAATTTCATACTTCCAACTTTGTGGGAACAGTTTGGAGGTGGCCCCTTCCTGTTCCAACATGACTGCGCACCAGTGCACAAAGCAAGGTCCATAAAGACATGGATGAGCGAGTTTGGGGTGGAGGAACTTTACTGGCCTACACAGAGTCCTGACCTCAACCCGATAGAACACCTTTGGGATGAATTAGAGTGGAGACTTGAGCCAGGCTCTCTTGTCCAACATCAGTGCCTGACCTCACAAATGCACTTCTGGAAGAATGGTCAAACATTCCCATAGACACACTCCTAAACCTTGTGGACAGCCTTCCCAGAAGAGTTGAAGCTGTTATAGCTGCAAAGGGTGGGCCAACTCAACATTGAACCCTACGGACTAAGACCGGGATGCCATTAAAGCACATGTGCGTGTAAAGGCAAGCGTCCCAATACTTCTGGAAATATAGTGTTATGTTTGAATCCACTTACTGTTAACCGATTACCTCTGCTGGAAATCTATTCCAAGTATGAAGTAACTTCACATACTTGTATGCATCGGAGATCACTGCTTTTATTTGGATTCCAGAGACAAAACTGGGGATCTAGTTTGTGCCCCTGCTGTAAACGGTCTACACATTGTACTTCCTATGCTGGGTATCAGTTAACCAGCGTCTCCTTTTTAGTGCTTTATAGTAAACGTTTATAGTATGGCAGGAGGGACAGATTCCCAAAATGAATCGCATATTTAGTGAAAGGAACAAAAAGGAAAAAAAAAGTTCACGGTGCAAAGAAACATGTTATGGTAATCACAGTCTCATTACAAACGTATCTCAATATCGAAAAGTAAGGAGGTCACTGCTTATGTTCAGCGAGCGGAGATAAATCGCCCCATTCTGAGTAATGCGATTCCATAAATATTTATACAAAAGATGACAGAGGAGGTTCTTAGGATATTTTTATTGATGTTACTAGTGAGGGGATTACAGGGCAAAAATCACAAACCTCGTGAAAGCATTTTACGTGCAGACTTTTCATTTCCTTTCTCAGTTTCATCTTTCAAAGGTTTTTCTTCTTTTCCTGGCGATGGCGCGGGCTGGACTGGTATCAATTCCTAAAGATGAAAGGCAGATCTTAAAAAAGAAGAAGAAGAACAGAAGCCACCTGCTTCACAAACTTTCTTGGAATTGGCAAAGGACCTTTAATGAACATTCTACCGTATGGCCAACTAAATATCCTCCCATCAAAATATCCATACAGTGCTTTCCTGGAGAGTTCTACAACGCCAAGTCCAATATTAGATCCGGGCAAGGACCTTCAGTGGACCTTCTCCCTGACAGCACTGTATGACCAGCTACATATTTTGCCCACCATATAAAAACCACACAGTGCCCTTCCCTGAAGACTTCTGTATTGCCAGGTCCATTGCCATAACCTTAAACCGCATCCAGCAATCCTTTCAGCGACCAAAGTGAAAACCCTTTTATTAGCTGGAAAAATCTCCCCCGTGTGCCTCTCTGATTCAGTCCCTGATCACACTGCTGCGACTTGCATGACAAGTCGCCCTCCCCCCCCATTGTTGGCAATGAAACTGCTCAGTGTAGCAGTGACTTTGTAAAGGTTTCCTTCACTACTTTTTGCAGATTTCATTGCAAATTGCATAGACTCCAGTTAAAGCAGCAAGCCTCAATAAAAATCAAAAGTGCAAAATCGCACTCACCTGTGGCTTTGAAATCGTGCTGAAGTTACGTGATTTTTTAGCCGCACCAGTGTGAACCAGGGCTTAGATTTACCGTATTTATCAATGTATAACACGCACCCCAATTTTAGGAGGAAAGTTTAAAGAAAAAACTTCTATTTTAAATAAAGAACTTTGAAGCAAAATTAGGGTCATGGTTCATCAATGCACCCTGCTCAGTGCCCATCCGCAGCCTCAACTTTCCAATCATTGCAGCGTCGCCAGTGTTGGATTATCCCTGCTGTCTCTGAGAGAAGAAGAGGAGCGAGCGCCGCTGAATTACACAGAGCCGCGATCTCCTGTGTACCCGATGCGCCGTCACTCACAGCCACGCCTCCTGGCCCTGCTCATATGATAGACAGAACAGTGGCCCAATGAGAGGCCAGGAGGCGTGGCTGTTTGTGACGGAGCTCCATTTACACAAGAGATTGCGGCTCTATGTAATTTAGCGGTGCTCGCGCCTCTTCCCTCAGACAGCAGGGCTCAGTGTACAACACGCACCCACGATTTTCACCTGATTTTAAGGGGGGAAAAAAGTGCATGTTATACGCAGATAAATACGGTACTTTGTTACTATGGCCTTGATTTCCATTATTTTCCAATGATTGCTATACTTCTTTCAATGGGAGTGCCCCTATGATTAGTAAGGGCTCTCTTCATTGGACAGGGGGAAGGTAGGTGGCAGAGCTTGTTCTGGATCTCTGGGATTCAAGGTTCCATCCACATTAGCACATCTCCAAAGTTGCACGATTTCCAGCCCAACTTTGGAGCACAACTTTTGGTGCAACTTTACATTCTCTATAGACAAAAATTTGCATCAAAAGTTGCACCTTTTCAAAGTCGCAACGATTTGTTCAGGTGTCATTGAAAAGAATGGGCTGCGACTTGTCATGTAACTTCGATGTCCAAAGTTGCAGGACAAGTCGCTCATGTGTGAATGGAGCTTAAAGTACCTATCGTCAAAGAGAAACAAAATCAGGAGGCACACAACAGTTTGCAAGTCAGTAAATGTGATATTGGGTAGCCCACTAACTGTTCAGAGACAATACTTTAAAAGCTAAAGTGTAAAACTTTGCAGTTTCACCTGAAGGCCTGGTTCACACTAGTGCAAATTCAAATGCTATGGAGTCGCACAGAATAGTATGACATGGAAAATCACATTGTTTTCAATGGTCTCCAATCACAGCAATGCGACTGACTCAGCATTGAGCAATTTTAGAAAAGGTTCCTGTGCTACTTAGCTGTGATTCCAGTGTCACTGAATATACAAGCCTTATCCAAGTAGCACTACATAATCGCAATGAACGTCAGATCAAAATCATCAAGGGGAAAAAAAAAAAAAAAAAACATGGAAATGCTATAGCTATAGTTATAGTTATATCTAACCAGTTGTGGTTAATTTTTCCATATCTCTATTTGGAAAAAAATAAACCATATGAGCCTCTCGCAATAATAATCTTCACATATAACCAAAGAAAATTGTGGAGTTGGAAAAAAAAAAACTGGTAAAAGTTTGTTGCAGAATAAGTAATATGACCCAAGCAGAAAAACATCTACCTCGATCACACCTTCATTATATAGGAAGCACATACACACAATATTACTAAATATTGAACCCTACGGACTAAGAGTGGGATGCAAATAAAGTTCATGTGCGTGTGTAAAAGGCAGGCGTCTCAATACTTTTGACACTAATATATACATGCACACACACACACGAGAACCAGTGCACGAATGTCTATTATTGCTTCTTTTTATGTGACGTACAAAAGATAAACACATATCGGCACTGCTTGACATTGACTACATAAAAAGCCAATGTCATTCACTAAGCTCGCGGTTCTATTGTTTGAAATCAGCGGCTGTCCAGTTGATGGTTTGTGGAAGACAATTACTTAGCCCGTGTCAAGGTTTAGTAAACAAACACGATTAACAGTATCTAATAAACTGGCTGGCTAACCAAGATGCGAAATTCATTTATGCCTCAGCTATTCTACTGCCAGAATCCAATCCAAAAAGATAAAAACATACAATACATTCTTAATTTAAAGCAGTATTAAACCCAAAAGGTAAACATTATATTGCAGCGTACCAATTCTTACATGTGAAGGCTGCATTTGTTTTCGTTTTTAGGCCTTCCTTTATATTATAGTCTGTTTTTCAACAGAACAAGCTGTTCTACAGATGTAGCAGTTAAAAAGTTGAGACAAACCATTTAACACTGACAAGGATGCTTACAGTGATCAGCTTTTTATCTAAAACCTTTATCCCAAGAAAAAAAAAATAAACAGTTGCTATAACAGATTAAAAACGATTAGTTTGGATTCATTTGGTCGGTATATTTAAATCTGCTAGTGCAGCTAACACTCCCCTCCACCCAGGCTGACAGGTGCCTATTGTGCTCCTTTATCCATAGTGGGGGGGCTCCAATATAGGAGTGTTACTGGCCAGATCTACAGGTGATAACAGAGGGGGGAAGAACGTCCCTTACATTGGAGGTCAGTGGGAAGAATGTTCCTTACATTGGTGGTCAGTGAGAAGAATTCTCCTTACATTGGTGATCAGTGGGAAGAATTCTCCTTACATTGGTGGTCAGTGAGAAGAATTCTCCTTACATTGGTGGTCAGTGAGAAGAATGTTCCTTACATTGGTGGTCAGTGGGAAGAAAGTTCCTTACATTGGTGGTCAGTGGGAAGAACCCCCCCCTTACGGACTGCTAAAATGATCATGGGCCAGAAACAAAACATGCTCATAACATTTTTATGCTTTGGCTAGAACAGGGAATTCCTAAAACCCATGTCAGGTTTTTCACAATCAGTGTCCCATTTGTGAAAATTTCCTGCATTTTCTGTTATGTTTTCAATCAGTGTTATTTATCCTATATAGTATTTTAATAGGATGGTATGGTTAAAGTACAGTATTAAATACTTTTATGTGGTATTAATTGCTGTTATTGGTAATATTTATTGTGAGCGTTGTATTGTCTTGTTGAATGTAATTGTATCTTTGTCATTTCCCTTTGGGATTAATAAAATAATCGTAACCTAAAAACAAAAACGACGCATTTCGGAGGCCAGAAAAACATTGGCTGTTTTTAGTGTCAATTTGGACTCCTATTTAGTCTGGTCCTACTTTCCATTGGTGCACGTTTCATTCTGGTAACCTGCTGGGTACCTGGGTTAACATTGAGTCTTCTGCTGTGGGTGCAGGCTGGGTAAGAGTCTGTCCTGACTCTATACAAGTTATAAGACCAAAGAAGTGTCCCAAACGCCGCACACCATGTAAAGCCACAATAGCAGCTTCAGCCAGGTCGGTCTAGGCCTAGAAGGAGATGGCTGAGGCTGCTATTACTTAGGCTTAGCATGGTGTGCGGCATTCGGGACACTTCTTTAGTCTTATAACCTGCCCTGTACACACAATTTACTACCCTGTCTGTTGTGAGCGGCCTAACCTGATCCAGTGAGCTCTCTGAATGTTGTTGCCCTCTCACAACTTTGTATGAGCTAACATCAAAGTTCCAGCACCTCTTGGGTGCTTTTCTTCATTGGAGACAATAAAAATCTGTCAGAGGTTTGAAGACTTTCCTACTCTAACCAAATCTAAGAAAAAAAATGATTTTAAATGGTTGAAACTACTTCTGTGTGTGAAGCTCTCCATCATAGTCAGTCACATGAAAAAACACATCTTTCTGAAACCCCCCATATTACCGCCCACATAACGTACTCCACAACCACCAATCGCTTCCTTCACGTCTGCCCATTTTAAATGTATTAAAGTTAAAAGTACATAAGAACAGGACAAATTACTCGTAATGGTACAGATTAAGATAGTGTGTACTAAATACACTATAGCGCTGGAAGAGGGGTCAACGCACCACCATAAAAACAGGGCTTTTTATTTTCCTCCCCCCCCCCCCCAATACTTTAAAGCCAAGAAAGGAAAGACATTAACTGGTCTGGAAACTATGCTGACATCTTAAAAGCACATTTCACCTAAAAAGCAGTCATTATGCTTGTGGAAGTTCTTAATGCATACATATTCTATATTACTTTACACTTAAATTGGCATGACTATTTGTGCAAGTCTGCAGTAAGCCTTTGATTAGTGCTATGGAAGTGGTAATGAGTATTCAGAGAGAACTGCTTTATTGACAAGGAGAAAAGGAATCTTACAATCCATTCCTTAGAGTGATTTGTTCATATTTTTTTTTATGTTTTCTGAAAGCTGAACCAACGTTCAATTCCAAGAAACACCACTTCTTACACTATGGCTAAATCAAAAAAAAAAAAACATATAAAATACAAAAAAGGTGCTTTACAGGACACTTTTAGGATTAAGGTTAATTATTTCCAACTCCGTTGGTTTCACCTTTGGAGTAAATCCTCAGATTTCTATAGGGCAATAATCCAAGACTGGAGACGTTTGGGGAGGCAACCATTAACCAGGGGGTCTCCCAACATTTCAGTCTGAGGGCCACATCATATCATTTACAAAACATTTGCAGGCAGAAAAAAAAAAAAAAAAAAAAAAAAACCCTTTAGAGTCCCCCCTTACATTATGGTCCCCATCAGAATCCCCCACCTAAATTGGGGTTGCCATCAGAGTCCCCCCCCCCCCCTTACAGCAGGTTTACAGCAGGTAAAAAGTCCTTTACATCAGAGTCCCTTGGTACACTGGGGGGGCTGAAGACTATATCATAGGCAGCTCCTGTTAACCTTAATACTTAGTCTTTGCATATTAATAATTTGGCAGTCACCCTAGCTGCAGGTCGAATAAAATCTTATAATGGGTCAGGAGACCCATGCTGACCCATGCTGTATGCAGGTGTCACTGAGCAGGCATGGCCAGCTGTGAAGAGGATTTCAGCCAAAGAACGTAAACATTGGAGATGGTAGTTATTGATCCAATTAGGGGTTGGGTAGGGTACCTTAGGTCAGGAGGGCTAGAGAGGGTGGATAAGAGTAAATTCAATAAAGATACACCAAGGCCTGCCATACACGGAGCAAATTTCTCTTCTGTAGCCAGGGGTCTCAGAAAATACATTTGCTTGATTCCCCCAATGAACAAATGCAGTGTTGATGTGGGAATCCCTCCTGCTAACCATTGTCTCCTCACGGCGAGGGAAGCCATCCCTGCTGGGAGAGGACCATGAATATTGCTAGTGGCTATAGCAGCTGCTAGCAATAATTGCAGGTAAAACCCTGCATGCTGGATGTACCCAAGTTGATAGATCAATCAACTTTGTACACATTTAGCCTGCCCATACATGGTCTGAATCTCGGCCAGTTCCTGTTGAACCGGCTGAGATTCGAACCATGTATGGCATGCCTTATGCTTCAAGGCAAATATCACAAACCTGCAGAGAAAAATTCACGCAGGATCGCTAAGGGCTTGTTCACACCATGGGGTTCATTTACCAAAACTGGAGAGTGGAAAATCTGGTGCAGCTCTGCATAGAAACCAATCAGCTTCCAGGTTTTTTTTTTTTTTTTTGTCAAAGCTTAATTGAACAAGCTCAAGTTAGTAGCCGATTGGCTACCATGCACAGCTGCATCAGATTTTGCACTCTCCAGTGTTCGTAAATCAACCCTTAAGTCTCTTTAGCTGCGTTTTTCACAAAACAAACTGCATGTTTGATGGGAAAAGGGGACATAGAAAACATAGGGTGGTGGTGTGCAGAAAAATTAAGCTCAAAAAGACATGGAGTAGAGCGGACCAGGAGGAGAGCGGACCAAAAAACAAACCTCATCAGCTCCCCCATTGTTCATTTAGTGAGATTTTGCTCATCTCTCAAGACAGATCCTGAAACATTTCGGTCAGCAATGGAGCAACACCATAGGGGTAAGCGAGTTATCGTTCATGACTGACCACAGAACAGGCAGTTGAGCACATCAATGATAGTGGGAGGTGGGGATGATACTATCATTTGACTTTCAGTGGATGGAATTGGGATGTGGTTTTTTTTCAGTGGAGCCTGGGTTTTACAAAAGGAAAAAAAAAAATGCTAGTAAAGCATCAGGTTTTTTTTTTTTTAGTTATCAGTTTTTTAGTTCACAGGAAGGGCTAAACAAAATGGCCCTGGCGCTATTTTTTTTTTTTTTTTAAGTTACTTAATTTCATAATGACCCCTAAAGGATAGTTGGGAAGCCCAAGTTGCCCATAAAACTGGTTAGGATCACCAGTTTGAAGGCGTTCTCCACCAAAAATGATTACAGTGACGTGGAAAGGGAAGCCTGTAATAGTCTAGGCTGAAGCACAGCTTCGCTTGGCTATGGCTTGTTGACCTTCATGAAGTGTTAGCAGGTATCAAAAACCCCACCACCTAATGACCAGCCAATCCAATTACTAACAAGGAGAAGATACATGAAGCAGGCAGCACTCCACATACATCTTTTATACGGTCAGTATCAGCACTGGGGCTGCCATGTTGGTGGTCAACTTGTGTGATACATAGGCAATCCTTCAGTTGCTTATGCCTCCTGCCTCATTCGTGGGTACAGGCGATGGTCACTACTGGTTTAACCCTAAGCAATTTTAAACGGAAGTGCCTCTTTACTGTGTAACACAAGTAGGAACACTAAATCAACACATGCTTATTACCTGTATGTCCAGCGGGCTGTCAGCTGTGGAGGGAGGAGGAGACTCTTCACAAACCGCCAGGCTTCGAACTAGCTTCAACTTTGAACTCGACTAAAGGAAGGTCAATTTACAACAGAACTGCAGGTCAGGAGCAGTGAAGCTTCAGGCTACAGAGCAAACTGCATTCAACTTGACAAAGTCCAGAAGCGTTGCAATTGCATAACAAAAATAGCACAGGCAACAAAAAGAAAACAAAAAAAAAAAAAAAAACAAACTTACTAAAAAAAAAAAAAAAAAAAAACACTCCATACACTAAAAAGTAGAATGATAACTGCAGGCAAACACACACAAGGTAAAAAATAATAATAAAACGGTGCATTAATGCCGAAACTGCACACAAAAACCATATAGCACGCCAGTATAAAGACAGCTACTATACCTTCGACCTTTTTCCTGTCTGCCCCAAAGGCTGCACTGGTCGCTATAAAGAGTGGGCACAATGACAATTCTTATTAACAGTACAAAACCTTGACAACAGAAGTTTTAAAACAAAGGCACACACAAATATAAATGTTGATCTCGTCACCATACGTAAAACATACATTTACTGAAGCAATTAAAAAAAAAATTATATTATATAATATAAAATTTTTATATTAAATATTATATAGGATTTATATAACGCCAACAGTTTGCGCAGCGGATTTTTCATCATTTCTATCAAATATCTAAAGTTATCAAAAAAAATAAAAAAATTCTTGTTAATTTTAAACGTCATCTGTAACGCCATTGTTGGTCCTGTTTAATTCTTCTGCAAGGGACGGTGACAAAGCGACAAGAAAAAAGGGACCGTAAACAAATGCTGCAACCATTGCTAAAAAGAATGGAGATGCTTGTGGGCACGTACATCCCCCCCCCCCCCTAAATGGTTGCAGCGGGACTAAATTGTGCCATATAATCAAGCTGAAAATCGGCATCCATTAGGTCCTTAATTGGCCTAACTAGTCAATATATCCTCAGATACCCATGTTAAAGAAAAACACCAGCAACGGCAGATTTCCATCAACAAAAGATCTTTTGCCTTAAACCGCTTTCAGGCAAGATTCATTAATCAGTTAATTTGTCCATTACTTTTATCATTCCCTTTTGTTCCTTGGTTTTATTTATTAGGTCTCCTGCATATACTGTACTCATCAATACTTTGCTTGAACTGGCCAATTAAAAATAACAAATTTACTAGCTAAACATCCTTTCACAAGATCTGGGTTTATCATATATTCGAACTTTAATAACTATAATTATTATATTATAACTAATATATGCTACTCCCGCTCTTGTTTCTGGAACATTATATTGTTTTGCACTTAAACGAATTTCCCATTTTTCCTGGGACAGGCAAGTTTTTTTTTTGTTTTTTTTTAATATAAACTTTTTTTTTTTTTTTTTTTTCCAATTAAAGAAAAGTTTAGTACACAAGAACATTTTAAAACAACAGGGGTATATTGCTAAAGTCATAGAGTTTTAAAAAAAAAAAAAAAAAAAAAAAAAAGGAGAAGCCCATTTTATACAGTAGGTTTTGACAAAATATTAGTATGGATAAATAATTATTCATAAAGATTAGTAACCTTACGTTTTAAAATATGGTCATTTCATTGAGGGTGGAAAGTCTGTTTCTAGAAGCTGACTTTTAAAAGTCAAAGTAGCAGTGAGCAATGTTATTTGATTAATTAGACTTAGGCTGGCCATACACAGTGAAAATTTCTTTCCTGCAACCACGGTGCAAATTTCTTTCCTGCAACTATGGGTTGCAGGAAATTAATTTGCACGATTCCCCCATGAAAACAGACAGTGCTGACAGGGGAATCAGCAAATTGTCTTCTCCTGGCAGGTGAAGCCGTCCCCATAAAGTGATTATCACTAGTGTCTATAGTAGCCACTAGTGATAACAGCGAGAGAACTCCGCAGGCTGGTTGTACCCAAGTTGATCAATCAACTTGGTACATTCAGTCTGTCCATTAAATATTTGAATGGCCGAGATTCGAACGGTCTATGGCCGGCCTTAGTATTTTATAAGGTTGGGTGAAAAAAAAGGAGATGGGAGAGAGAGGGACTGATGTGTGGAGGGGTAAAAGTTGGAGAGGTAACCACCTTTGAAAAAATGGGGGGGGGGGGGGGGGGGTCTGTCTCAGGGGTCTAGTCCCTCATTTGTGAGATAGTTTAATGTTCAAGTGCAAAGTTAATATGTTTAATATAGTTATCAATGTATTCTGGATGGATGGCCAAAGGGCCTCATTTTTTTTCATGTTGGTCCATGAGATTATGTCATCGTGCTCCAAGCTTCTCTATGAGATGAACATCATTTACATGGGAGTACAGATCTATCGGTGTGGGTGTCTTAGTCTGCTTCCACTTGAGGACCACAAGACTTCGGACTGCAATGAGGATGTGTTGTTTTTTTTCAAAATGGAGATGTCTTTGGGTGAAAGCCCAAGCATAAATGTGCAGAAATCTAAAAGTCAGGGGTTTGAGTCCCTGGCCAACCATGAATGATCTTTAACCAGCACCTATTTCAGAGTGCATCACACCAGTAGATGAAGGTCTATAAAAGAAAAAAAGAAAAAAAAAAAAAAAAAAAATCAACTATCTCCCCACCCCTTACTTAAAAAGGTCAAACAAAATGCAAAAACAAAAACCATTCGAATAATCCCTTTTCCATTTTTTTTTCTTTACAAAGCCAGCTTCTTTTCCAGTTGGCACCTTCTGTTTTGCTCCTCTATGTTGGATAATGATAACATTTTTTTTGACTGTTTTGCTGCATTATTCGTTCAATGAAGCGAGAATCACCAGCAAGCGTCGGGGAAAAAAATTAAATGATAAATGTTGATGCTTATCGTGACAGTTATCTCAAAATTTATACTAATTCTGCAGGCTTGATGTGTCAATTCCGTAGGTAGGACACTTCCTATATTGCGTTGAGAAATGAATAGGCTGTCATATTGTGAGGTTTTCAGAAAGGTTACAGAACGTGCTCTCCTGTGGAGCTGCTTACAGTAGCAGTATGCATAGACTGACGATTCAGTATTTCTCAGGCGGTTTTGCTATAAAAATGTCCCAAGAGTCAAACAAAATACAGTACAAGCAAGAGAAGCACGGACTCGGCAAAAAAGAATAATTATAATACGAATCCTGCTCGTATTCAGACACAAGCCAGGTTTCTCATAGCCTGCACCCCACAGGGTGTCAACGCTGACCGCTGTCACTACAGAGAGTATCGAAAACAAAATGAAGACGTGTAAAACAAGTCATCTCTCTGCAGATTGGCTCCAGGGGTGTCTTGGTGCATGAACTAACTGGAGGAAAAAAAAAAAAAGTGACAGCAGAAAAGGACAAGGCTTCATAATTCCCCTGCAAATCCACCATTGATTGGATGTATTCCCGATGAATTCACTCAATCCCTGGTGTCTTATAGAATGCCCTGATCTGAATATTACATAAATCCAGGTCTCGGTTTCAAAGCATGACCTTTGAGTGGCTCGATAATACTTGGAACACCTGCACAAAACACGACAATGTGCTACAAAGCCCCGGATTATCAACTGCTCTGCAGATAAAAACATAGGCATCCAGAGAGCAGGGATTTAGCTAGAAACTTGTGTGCGTGTGTTTTCAGAGCATACATTGTATGTGCTTATTGTGAACGGAAGCTGAAAGTAACTTTTGCCACACCTTTGACTTATTACTTGCTTGCGGTTTTGAAGTTTTGGGAAAATGGCAAATTCTTACGCTACTGGAATTCAGAAGTTAAACCCGTAAGAGCGGCACTAAAAAAATTGTTAATTCATCAATAATGTTTGAGCATTGTACATGCTGTCAATACTTCGGGTGTTAGGTAAGTTTGAGCATTACCCTGATCTTCATGTTCAAAACATATCACTCGTATTTTTCTCTACCATTATGATCGTTATTGACTTATTATAGATAGTTTTGCTCTCTAAAGTACTACTGAGAAAGTGGATATTACCTTGAATCATGTCGAGAAGATATGGATAAACTTTATGTGATAGACCATAAGTAACACCTTTTTGGTATCACTATGCAATTATCCACCAAATTGAGAGCGTTTTTAGTGCCTTTGAATTGGCACAATATCAATTATCAATTAGTTGCGATAAAATAATAATTTTAGACTATTCCTGTCTTGTTGTCCATGCAAGTACCATTAGTCCATACAGCCTCTAAATATATATTTTCAATAAACATTAAGGCCCCTTTCACTTTTGTGCAACTTGTCCAGCGACTTGGGACTGAGTACCGTTCATATCTGTGCGACTTCATGTCGCATCGACTTCAAAGTAGTTCCTGCACTACTTTGGTCCAACTTTGAAGTAACTTGAGGTCCTTAGACCGCAAGATTACACAGACATTGCTTCATGTCGCGTCAAAGTCATGCAACTTCTAGGTCATACAAGTGTGAAAAAGTGTTACTAAACCCAGGACCCTGCATTGACAATACCTGGTATCCCTCTGTACACAGAACTTAGAAATGCAATTATTTTATAACACAATGTGCAGGATTAACCACTGCGCAAAACAAGCATGTTTTCCTACATACTGTATGCTGGTGATAACTATTGTCACAACTGTACACAGTACATAGATAGATTCAAACTTGAACTTGAAAAATGACACAGTGACAGTCTGAATCTTAATGGTTTCTTATCCCACTAGGTCGCCCAGTGGACAAAGTAAAAAAAAAAAAAAAAAAGGCCTCTCCAGCCTGCATCTTTCACACTGCAGCGCTGTTAAAGCACCGGTTGTTTTTGTGGCACTTTTGCAGCGCTTTCCAGGTGCTAGCAGGGCTAATTAAGGGTATTGTAAAAAGTGACAAAAAAAAAAATCCAGTTTTGCGGCGTTTTCAAAATCACTTTTAATGCGCTTTGGAAGCACTGCCCATTCATTTAAACGGACAGGGGCTGCCCCAAAGATGCTGCTTGCAGGACTTGACCCTAACGTTCCACAAGCGCACCGCCCGAGTGTGAAAGCACTCATTGCACAGAATGAGAGGCAGTTTCCAGGCGCTTTTTAGAGGCTATTTCTAGCGCTAAAACGCCTGAAAACTGCCTCAGTGTGAAAGTGTTCTTATGCTGTACCCCTGCATGGGTGAATGTCTGTCAAGATAATATGCATTTTTTCTTTGCAATAAAAATGATTGTACCAGAATCTGAATGGTTTCTACGGGGTAATACAAACTGCCTTCATTGCAGATCTTTCCAACTATGACATCCTGTCTACCCCCAACCTCCCCCTCCAATTACAGACAACCAGTGAACCTAAAATATAAAAATGGGCCAATTTAGATTACGGAATAAAAGGATCTCTCTCTTTATTAGTGGCAGTGTCTGGAGACATTTTATATATACAATATACACAAGAAGAAACTGTTATGAGTCCTACCTCCCATGTACACAAGGTGGAACTATACAGATTTCTGAGGTTTCTACATCCCATGTACACAAGGAACTGTAATGCCGCGTACACACTATCAGAATTTCGGCCCGCAAAAGACAAATGAGAGTTCTTCCATCGGAAAACGTGACCGCGTGTATGCTCCATCGGTTTTTTGCTGGCTGAATTCCAGCCAGCAAAAGATTGAGAGCATGCTCTCAATTTTTCAGTCGGGAAAAGTTCCTATCTGAAAATGTGATCGTCTGTGGCCATTCCGACGCGCAAAATTCCTACTCATGCTCGGAAACAATTCGACGCATGCTCGGAAGCATTGAACTTCATTTTCTCGGCTCTTTGTAGTGTTGTACGTCACCGCGTTCTTGACAGTCATAAGTTCAGTGAACTTTTGCGTGACCGTGTGTATGCAAGGCAAGCTTGAGCGGAATCCCATCGGAAAAGCCGTCATATCTTTTTCCGACGAGAAGTCCGATCGTGTGTACGCATCATAAGACTTATTCCTGGTCCTACCTCTCCTCTACATTACAAAAAACTTTTCCGCGGAGGAGATTTATGCCAACCTATACATACCAGACAGCGTTCATTTAATATATGGCAGATTCCAAAATTTTGCCGGTGCCCGTTAAAGAAAAAAAAAAAAAATTGCCCGACTAACCCTACCAAGTTGTGCCACCAACAAACGAATATATTTGTTAAACAAATATCAGAAAAGAACAAAATCAACCTACCAAAAACAAGAAAAGTTTAAGTGTCAAAACTAAACCTTCACGTGCAATGCCTGACAAACAAAAAACCTAGAAAAACCAAGACTATTGGAGATCACACATCAGACAGACAGCAGAACTGCAAACTTTTCGCTTAGAAGTTATTCATAAATAGAGGTCGACCGATATGGGTTTTTCTCTGGCCGATGCCAAAGCCGATATTTAGAAATCGCGGTGGCCGATGGCCGATATATGATGCCGATTTTTTTGGGCCGATATATTAGGCCGATTTTTTTTTTTTTTTTTTTTTTTTTCCCCTTCATCTCATAAAATCTAACATCTTTCACACTGGGGCGTTTTTCAGGCGCTTTTGGGCTAAAAATAGCGCCTGTAAAACGGCTCCCCTGCAGTCTCAGCGTGAAAGCTCGAGTGCTTTCACACTGAGGCGATGCGCTGGCAGGATGTTAAAAAAAAGTCCTGCAAGCAGCATCTTTGGAGCGGTGTATACCGCTCCTCCACCACTCCTGCCCATTGAAATGAATGCGCACCGCTGCCGAAGCGCCTGCAAAGCGTTTCGGCAGCAGCCCTTTAGGGGCGCATTTAACCCCTTCTTCGGCCGCTAGCTGGGTTATAAGTGCCCTGCTAGCAGCAGAATAGCGCCACTAAAATGACGGTAAAGCGCCGCTAAAATTAACAGCGTTTTACCGTCAACGCCTGCCCGCTCCAGTGTGAAAGTAACCTTAAGTAATAAGTGATACAGAAAATTTTTTATTTTTAAACATTTATTAAACAAAACAAACCTCCAATCAGTTCACTTGTATGTAGAATTTAGATTAATATTTAAGATATAGTTATTTTTTTTTAAATACACAAAAACAGGTAATCAAAACTTTTGGATGAAAAAAAATGGGCTAACTTCACTGCTTTTTTTTTTTTTTTTAATTTCATTAGTGTATTTTTTAAAAAAAAAAATTGCGTTTGAAAGACCGCTGCGCAAATACCGTGTGACATAAAATATTGCAACAACCGCTATTTTATTCCCTAGGGTCTCTGCTAAAAAAATATATATATATAATGTTTGGGGGTTCTAAGTGATTTTATAGCAGAAAATACAGGATTTTTACTTGTAAGCAACAAGTGTCAGAAAAGATTTAGTCTTTAAATGGTTAAACTGAAAACTTCTCCACGGAGTTCAGTCTATTGATAAAGAACCTGAAAGAGATACAATGTATCTTCTTATCAGACTTGGCAGGCTGCCCAGAGGAGGAGAGAAGATAACTTCAGACAACTTGCAATTGACTTCTATTACAGAAGTCATTTGCAAGTCCCGCTGAATCGGCTTTTTTTTATCAGCACAATCGGCCGATGCCGATTAAGTAAAAAAAGCCAAATATCGGCCGATATATCGGCCGGCCGATATATCGGTCGACCTCTATTCATAAACTGTCACTTCAAAATGATCGATCTTCTAGTCTCCCAGACCTGCGAGGACTTTCAGGTCACCGCAGGGCACAGTAGCGATGTGGAGGTTGGCAAGAGAAACCACCGAGCACATGTGGGAACCAGAAATGCAACACTCTGGAAGTGTCCGTTTCTTGTAGGCTGTGCCTATTTGCACTAGTGAAATGAAAATGTTACAGGGAACTTGGCTGTTGGTATTGTCACTGCTGATTCACAAGCCTGTGGCCTGTTTATCACCTGGCAAACCCTAGTCCTGCACACTGCTTTCTGGTTGGCACTGCCTTTGTTGTTGAAACCCTCCTACTAGGAGCTGCAGTGTCTAGGAGGTACAAATGAAGGAAGATTTGGTTCAGTCAGGGAAGGTAAAAAGGTCTTTTTTTGGTTTTCTTTTTACCTTAAGAGGCTTGTGCATCAAATAGTAACTCCATTTGGTACTACTGCCATTTTCCTGAAGCCCAGAGCCCCTGAACGGTTTCAAAAAACAGTTAAAGAGCAGTTTCACCCAGAAGTGGGACTTCTGCTTATATGCCCTCCCCCCCCCCCTTCTGGTGTCACATTTGGCATCTTTCAGTGTCCCCTTACTCACTTCCGGGAGATCAGGTCGCTGCCCATCTCCCGGAAGTTCGGCCCCCCTCCTCCTTCACCCGCCACCAGGCCAATTAGAGAGTGCAGCACGCTTTATGCATGTGCAGCAGGGAACCAGCCAGTGAAGACGAAAGGCTTTATTGGCTGGTTCCCTTACCAGGAATGGTGGTAGCAGCACCCGGGAGTCGAACCAAAGATCAGCTGGGTGCCGACATCGCAGGCTCCCTGGACAGGTAGTGCCCTAATATTAAAAATCAGCAGCTACAGTATTTGTAGCTGCTGACTTCATTTTTTTTTTTCACCCAGGCTGCACCTCCTCCTTAAGTTACATTACTAGAATGCTGGGATTGCTAACTGGCACATTTGGTTGTGTCCTCAACCAAACTCAAACCATCAAATGGCTGCTGTCATAACTGATCACCACGGCAACTGAAGATCAAACAGAAGCAGCTTCCTTGGCTGCAAGGCTACTCTGGGGCGGGGAAGTGTTAGCTGTAAAGTTTAGCAGTGCTTTTAACCCCCACTAGCGGCCGAGGAAAGGGTTAAAAGGGCCCGTGTTGCGGCACTGCCGAAGAGCTTTGCAGGCGGTTCGGCAGAGCTGCCCATTCATTTCAATGGGCAGGGCATTTTGGAAGCGTTGTATACACGGCTCCCGCACCAGCCCAAAGACGCTGCTTGCAAAACTTCTTTTACCCCATGTTGCAAGCGCACCGCCCCAGTGTCAAAGCACTCAGGATTGCACACTAGGGTGGCATGGGATGCGCTTTTCAAGCGCCATTTTTAGTGCTAAAAGGCATGAAATGCGCCCCAGTGTGAAAGGGGTCTAAAGGATAGAAGGGTTTAGTTCTGCTTTAAGGCTGTCAAAAGATCGGCCTCTACAGACTCAGCAGTGCCTAAAAATGCCTAAAATTGGGAGCAACTGAGCATGTGCAGAGCAGGATGAAACCGTGCATTACTGGAATTTTAACAGTATATGCACTTCTATTTAAATGGTTTTACCTAGCTATACCTGCAAAAGGGGCCAACACGAAATCATCTAGCAGGACTTAATTTTCTGAATCGTAAAGCAAAAGAACTTCTTTCTAGGTGAGGGAGGAGTTTTTCCAATCTACCGCGTCTGATATAAAGCCTAAGCAAATATCACATGGTCTCTGGTCTAAAAGAACTATGGCTGTTTCATATCATTAGCGCTCAGACAAATCCTGATTTTGTATTTTCTGTAGATAAAAAAAACCTTGTTTGGTTGATGAGCAGGAAGATGAAAGAGGATCAGCAGGGAAGAAGCACTACTAAGCAGTAAACCGTGTCTGCATCATTGATAATCAAATATGGCAGCCCCATCAACAGCTATAAACTATACAGAAACCCAATTTAATATATGAATATGCAGCAATTAGGTCATTAACAAATATTTGACTATTTTTATAAAAACGAGGAGAGAAAGAAAAAAAAAAAAAAAAAAAAGAAGAAAAGAGAAAGAAAGAAAAGAGAAAGAAAGAAAAGAGAAAGAAAGAAAAGAGAAAGAAAGAAAAGAGAAAGAAAGAAAAGAGAAAGAAAGAAAAGAGAAAGAAAGAAAAAAGAGAAAGAAAGAAAAAAGAGAAAGAAAGAAAAGAGAAAGAAAAGAAAAGAGAGAAAGAGAGAAAAGAAAAACTCACAAAGAAAAGGATAAGAAAAAAAAAAAAAGTCTGCTTGCTCAGCAGGGGATCTCTCTGCTGGGCAGGCGTATGACAGGTCCGTGTCAGCTCTGCCACAGTCCTACTTTCCTCTATGGGGCAATTGAATGGAAAAATGGACTACCTGTACCATCCAATACACAAGACGGATGGGGAATAGGACGACCAGCTGTCTGTTTTTGGCAGACCGGATGGCGGTGGAGGTCAGCGGACATGTGTCCGCTGACCTCCACCGCTCCATAGAAGAGACTGGAGGGTCAAATCAGGTCCGCCTGAAAAACTGACAGGTGGACATGATCGGAAAGCCTGTGTGAAAGGGGCTTAAATAATTCAAGTGGTACTTTAGGAACTTACAGGAAAACTGCCAAATACACAGTTGATAAAAACATTTTATATATTTATATTTAATATATATATATTTAGCAATAATTAGCAACCAGATTCCATTTATCAGTGTAGAACAGGAGATTGAAAAGGTAGGTTCCCAGTCACTAGGTGTTAGCAGTGCTCTAAGTCAGGGGTGTCCAACCTGCAGCTCACAGGACACATGAGGCCCAAGATGGCTATAAAATGTGGCGCAACATAAAATTATAAAACTTCTTAAAAAATGTCTTATTTTAAGTAAAATGCATTTACACTTGCAGCCGAAGAAAAAAAGTTAGCAAGTGTCTCTTATCTGAGCTTTTAGTTCCATCTTCCGAAAGAAAAAAATCTCTCACTTTCTACAATCATGCCTTATACATGCCATCAGTTTTCGGCAGCACCTAGATTTGTGAGCAACCATTTTCAAGGATGAAGGGCAAAATTAGAACCAAAATATCTGATGAGCACCTTGAGAACTTATTGAGAATTGCTACTACATCCCTCCATCCAGATATTGATAGGTTAATTTATCAAAATCAGTGTCAAATTTCGCACTAGTTTTATGTTGCCCTCTTCAAAAGGTTGGACACCCCTGCCTTAAGTGGATGACGTCAAGCTTGTTCTGTGCAGGGTTTAATAAATGGTTGTAGTCCTAAGATTGTTTTCAGCTATTTTTTCATTCTCCTTTCCGCATCTCATTGCTACTGATCTCTTCCAGCTTCTTTAAGCCACTTTCAGTCTATATGCGCTCAGTTCAGTGAAGGATGCATGTGAACGGTCTGGACAACAGTGGATCTGACCCGCACATTGTGTCAGCACTGCCATTTCTAGCTTCCATCAGGGGACAATGTGACAGGAAGCACAAAAGGTACAACTATAATGGTGTCACAAAAACAGTTAGAGCCTCAACAAGGATCTTCATGGTAGGATCACCACGTATCATTTAAACCCAATTACTGCTGCATGTATATAATTGGCCGATTGGTAGCCACATGGTACTGGAGGGATATTTAAAAAGCACTGTACTGCAAATTAACATTTTGCACGCACACAATGCCCATGACAGCACAGATGGTCAATCACAGCTCTCTCCGATCTTAACAGTACTACAGTTTACATTTGAGAACCCGCCCCTTCCTCTCATAATGGAAGGAGAGGAAAGAATTCCATTAAATGCTCATATACAGTCAGGTCCATAAATATTGGGACAGCTACACAATTCTAATCTTTTTGGCTCTATACACCACCACAATCTAATTGAAATGAACAAGATGTGCTTTAACTGCAGACTTTCAGCTTTAATTTGAGCGTATTTACATCCAAATCAGGTGAACGGTGTAGGAATTACAACAGTTTGTATATGTGCTTCACACTTTAAGGGACCAAAAGTAATGGGACAGATTAACAATCATCGATCAAACTTTCACTTTTTAATACTTGATTGCAAATCCTTTGCAGTAAATTACAGCCTGAAGCCTGGAACACATAGACATCACCAGACGCTGGGTTTCATTCCTGGTGATGCTCTGCCAGGCCTCTACTGCAACTGTCTTCAGTTCCTGCTTGTTCTTGGGGCATTTTCCCTTCAGTTTTGTCTTCAGCAAGTGAAATGTATGCTCAATCGGATTCAGATCAGGTGATTGACTTGGCCATTGCATAACATTCCACTTCTTTCCCTTAAAAAACTTTGGTTGCTTTCGCAGTATGCTTTGGGTCATTGTTCATCTGCACTGTGAAGCGCCGTCCAATGAGTTTTGAAGCATTTTGCTGAATATGAGTAGATAATATTGCCCGAAATACTTCAGAATTCATCCTGCTGCTTTTCCATTGGCAGCCATACATGCCCACGCCATGACACTACCACCACCATGCTTCACTGATAAGGTGGTATTCTTTGGATCATGAGCAGTTCCTTTCCTTCTCTATACTCTTCTCATCACTCTGGTACAAGTTGATCTTGGTCTCATCTGTCCATAGGATGTTGTTCCAAGGCTTTTTTAGTTGTTGTTTGGCAAACTCTAATCTGGCCTTCCTGTTTTTGAGGCTCACCAATGGTTTACATCTTGTGGTGAACCCTCTGTATTCACTCTGGTGAAGTCTTGTCTTGATTGTTGATATTGACACACATACACCTACCTCCTGGAGAGTGATCTTGATCTGGCCAACTGTTGTGAAGGGTGCTTTAACCAGGGAAAGAATCCTTTGGTCATCTACCACAGTTGTTTTCTGTGTTCTTCCGGGTCTTTTGGTGTTGCTGAGCTTACCGGTGCATTCTCTCTTTTTAAGGATGTTCCCAACAGTTGATTTAGCCACACCTAATGTTTTTGCTATCTCTCTGATGGGTTTGTTTTGTTTTTCAGCCTAATGGTGGCTTGCTTCACTGATAGTGGCAGCTCTTTGGATCTCATACTGAGAGTTGACAGCAACAGATTCCAAATGCAAATATTACACTTGAAATTAACTCTGGACCTTTTATCTGCTCCTTGTAAATGGGATAATGAGGGAATACCACACACCTGGCCATGGAACAGCTGAGCAGCCAATTGTCCCATTACTTTTGGCCCCTTAAAAAGCAGGAGGCACATATTACAAACTGTTGTAATTCCTACACCGTTCACCTGATTTGGATGTACATACCTTCAAATTAAAGCTGAAAGTCTGCAGTTAAAGCACATCTTGTTTGTTTCATTTCAAATCCATTGTGGTGTGTATAGAGCCAAAAAGATTAGAATTGTGTCGATGTCCCAATATTTATGGACCGGACTGTATTTGGGTAGACAGCAGCAGGTTGTGGGGGGGGGTTGAGTGGCAGCTTAAATGTTATGTTATTGTTAGATAATTTTTAAACCCCATTATCCCTGTGCCCTTCCTTTCCATCCTGTCTCTATAGAGCCTGTGTTTTTTTTTTTTTTATTTTTTTTTTTAAACAAGCATGTCATAATTACCTGCTCTGTGCAGTGGTTTTGCATAGAGCAGCCCCGATCCTCCTCTTCTCAAGTCCCTCGCCGGCATTCCTGGCCCCTCCCTCCTGCCAAGTCAGCCAAGCAGGCTCACTCCCGAGCTGCGGCTCCACATGTCCATTCACACACAGGGCCATGGCTTGGCCCCACCCCCTCTCCTCATTGGCTTACTGGCTGCGATTGCCAGCAGCAGGAGCCAATGGCTCCCATTGTTGCCTCAGCCAATGAGAAGCGAGTCCCTCAAGAGCTGAGGCTCTCGTGCAGATCTCTGGGTCGAGATGGAGCTCAGGAAAGTATTAGGAGGGGCTGCATAAAGTGGTTCTAAAGGCTCAAGGTTTTTTTTTTTACCTTCATGCATTCTAACACCTTCACCTCCCATAACCTAACACCCCCCCCCCCATCTTCATCATCCCACAGTATGTGACCTGTACATTAACTCTACCTCATTCTTGCTCTGTTTAGAACCTGTACTATTAACCCCTTTACCACTTTTTCCCTTTGTGTATGACCTGTACATTATTGATACACTATCTAGTGCATGATCACCAAGATCCATTTTTTAACCACTTCAATACTAGCATGTTTCTTTATTCCCAAGCAGGTAACAAAAATTAAATCAGCTTGGGCTGTCCATTTTCAAAAAAGGAGTAATTTTGGAGTGTGCTTCCACTGCCCTGGCAATTTTAGAGGGGAAAAAAAAAAAAAAAAAAAAAAAAAAAAAAAAAAAAAAAACACAAAAAAACTTAGTCTAAGAAAATGGTATAAAAACGCGTTTCATGATTAGTAGTTATCAAATGGTCATACACCTGAAAACTGAAAAATAGCCTGTTAATGAAGGAATATTACAGGCTTGCACTCAAGGGGTTATTGAAAGCTGCAGATTTAAAATGATTACAAAACTACCTTTGATAGATTATACTAAAGCTTACATGAGATTTTAGTTATTGGACTTAATTCTACTTTAATCAAATGCAAATTTTTTGTGACCAACATGGAGATTAAACATTTTAGGAATAGTTTTTAATCGGGGGGGAATGACATCAGCTAAGGCTGTCACTGCAGACCACTATACTCACTGGTAATGAGGGGGAAAAAGCAAAAGTCAAACTACTATTGTTCCATTCTATTAATACCCGTCACTGCAAACCTTACTCCGAAACTTCACCTAATCCATCATCGGCCCGAGAGTGATGTCCAAGAAACAATGGCTTTCAGCCAGCTATCCATGTAGGAGAGAGGATATTTATTTACACACACATATCCATCCATCCATATACACACACACACACACACACACACACACACTTCCAAAACCGCCAAATGTTTTAAAATTCGAAAAATAAAACATACCATTGGCTTTCAGTATTCAATAGAGCCAATGAACCTTAAAAGTGTCAGACCACTGAAAGTAGATATTTCAGCTATTGGTAGAAGCCGCCAGATGAATAACCCCCCCCCGCCCCCACCTCATTATCTCTCTCTGCTGCAGTCTTTACAAGGCAGTCTCACTCGCTTTTTCATTTTACACTACAAGGAATGTAGCCGGATGATAGACTTTTTGGTTGAGTGGGGGTGGGGACATCACTACTGGACTCAGATGAAGGGTTTGTCAATTTGAGGTGCATCTGAGAACCTTCTGAGCTGCGAGCATCCACTTGTATGGGGTTAACAAACAAAAACCCTATACTCACCTAGGTGGATGCAGCATCGATCCCATTCTATATCTGTCCCCCTTGACCTCTACACTGAGAGCTGAGCAAGCAAACACAGCTAATCGCTCAGTTCTCCCCTCTGCTCTGAGCAGAGAGCTGGGACTGTCAGTCACCGGCTCTCTGCTCCGCCAGCGCTTGCTGGAGCACTGGGCTGTGGAGAAGATAGAGCAGCTGGCTCAGTCTCCCAGCGACGCAGCCGAGAGGCTGAGCCAGCTGCCGGACCAGGGATCTGGGTGGATCCCAGCTGTAAAGTCAAGATCTTTGCCCAGCCTAGACCTACTGAGTGTCAGCCTAAAATGGGTCACAGGAGTACAGAACGAACTGCACTCCTGTGATCCATAGAAGTATAGCCGTTTGACTGGCTAAGCCGCAATGACGTCACTCCCACACATGCGCATTGGATTCACAGCCACAGCACAGCTCGCTTAATGGAAGGCATATCTTCCATTGAGAGCACAGTGTGCATGCAACCCAACATTTTTTACTCTAGGAGTGCTCATCTGGCAATAAAAATCTATGCTGAGCATCCCAGAAAAAACCAAGCTGAGCACCGAAGTCTATTTTCAGTGTATAGAAGGGTTTACTGTACATTACATACCTGCAAAGCAATGGCTGATGTTACCGCTGTTCAGTCAAACAAGCCTCCCTCAACCCTTTTCACATTAAATAGCCCTTAAAATAATTTTCAGGTTTCAGGGAACCACTGCAAAAATTACTATGTCCACAGCTCCCAGAACATTAGTGTGGTGGTCAGTGGAAAGAATGCCCCTTGCATTGGTGGTCACTGTTAAGAATACTCCATCTTACTGATCACCAAAAAGATTGTCATAATTTTTAACTTACCTGAGAGACAGGGATTGCTTATTGCTCGAGGAACCCTTGGCAATTTCTAGTCTAGAGTAACCCAGGTTGATAAAGACTGGGTCAAACACTAAAAAGATAAGTGACCATCTCACGTTTGCAGTTTATCCTATTTCTAAAGCGAAACTAAACCCTTTTATTCTTTTCAGCCAAGGAAGCTGCCATCTTAGCCTCTGTTTGATCAGCAACTGCCATGGTGTTCCGCATTTGATCAGTTATACCTCCAGCTTTTTGATGGTTTGACAGCTTGGTTGAAAGCACAAGCAAATTTGACCGTTAGATTCCTGGCATGCCCAGGAATGCTAACAATTTTTTGGAAACCATTAAATTGATGGGTTTAGTTCCACTTTAGGATGACTTTGCCAGCAAAAGCATCACGTGCGCCAACTGTGTCACTTCAGTTAGCGACCGACAGCTGTAATTTACTACAACCTCAATTCATAAAGCGTTTGAGGATCTAAAAGCATGCCAAAAACGCAGGTCGAAAAAAAAAATCCCATCTACTTTAACCGAGGCGCACACACGGCAATTTCTTTGGAAATGCAGTGTTTGACACACATTATATAAAATACCCATTGACACGTACCCTAAGGCAATGTTTCTCAACCTTTTTTCAGTGAAAGCACACTTTAAAATTACAGACAACAGTCTCAAGGCACCCCATTCTAAAATGTAACTACTCTAATAGTTTTACATAATACACAAACAT
This sequence comes from Aquarana catesbeiana, assembly GCF_042186555.1. Classification (NCBI taxonomy): domain Eukaryota; kingdom Metazoa; phylum Chordata; class Amphibia; order Anura; family Ranidae; genus Aquarana; species Aquarana catesbeiana. Next base: position 386,447,388 of record NC_133329.1, on the reverse strand, counting down.
CCACACACGTAGGACACCTAACGTTAAGGGTGATTTAGGCTTCCAATTCACTTTTGCACACCGGTACTGACTATTATTCCAAGGTTTCTTTCCTCCCTTAGTTTTTCGCCATTGTCAGAGCTGGGGTCACATTAGCTGAGTATAGAGAATGGCAGGGGAGGGTCATTGGTTTTCAAGACGCCGGCAGCTAGAAGGTTGCAATGGTTTACAATGAAAATCTGTGTCTGTGGAACTAAAAGGCAGGCTTGATCCACCAGCTGGCTGGTACACAATTTTGGGGTAATTTTTAGGCATTTTGCCAAGGCACCCCTGAAGAAACACCAAGGCAACCTGATTGCAAAAGGCTGCCCCCTAAGGGACTATTTTCAGCCAAACTTTGACTTTGACTTTTTTTTCCTTCAAAAACCATTTTTACTGGTTACTAGCTTTGTGAATTGAGCTTCTTGTGCTCAGGCATCCCTCTTTTTTTTTTCAGCTTAAACAAAAGCTTTTTTTTTTTTCATAACCTATAAAGTCTTGAGATCCTGTATATTTGAAATGGAGCATCTGCAGCTCCAAAAACACAGAAACTACATGTCCCAGCAGGAAAATAGCCGCTAGAACACAGGAGATTTAAACCTAATACACAAATCACAAATAAGCATGACTGTAGGACTATTTCAAGACTATTGTGAATATGACTTAATTTGGCTCCTGTGAACTGTCAGGGATGAGAGACGGCTTTGACTATGAATATAGAGCAAGGTGGACAAGTACCCTAAGGTTTTTTTTAATAGATATTCCTTCAGCTCTAACTATTTAGGACTACAGATTCCAGGCCAAAATTAAAGCGCTCTCTACAAAGACACCCAATTTAGCCAGCAGTAATACCCATATCCTTTAAGGAAAAAAAAAAAAAACACACAACATACTTTACCCTTTGGAAACTAGTAATGGGAAAATTGTACAGCCCACACCTGGGAGTCAGGGCGAATGCAAGTTAATGCAATCATGTTCCTGGAGAGGCTGAGAAGCAGCAGATTATTTTACTGCTTGATTTTTCATCTCAAAACCACCTGAGCATCCCCGGGACATTATTGCTGAAATATATTAGCAACATGGGCCTGTCAGTTATGCACTTGAGTGACATTTTTAATTTATGTGCTGCTGACCCTTCTCGGGAGGGATTTATTTGGTGCTTAAGAAAATAATGCATTAAAAAGGAAATAAAAAATTGCGCACTTTCTATTCTGACGGGCTTTGGAGGTGGGGGTGGAGGTGGAGGTTGGGGGGGGGGGATTAGGTAATTTTGCAAGGCATCCAAAAACTGACAGGCCTTGCAAGGCCAATGAGTCTTACCGTGGCATCCTGTTTGCTCTCGCCACTCTCCTCCTTTTCGGTTGGCGCTCTGTCTTGTCCTGCAGGTTGGAGGAGGTTTTCAAGTGAGCCGGAGTGTTCGAGGTCGGTCTCCGATCCCTTCATCGCTTCGGGGTCGTCCTTTACAGCAACGGTACCAGACATCCTCATTGGAAAAGGTCACGTTAAAACTTTAAAAGGTATACAGAACCTTTGAAAGAAGTTCAGAAGAAAACAGAGGGGGGGGGATGATTACTACACATGATATATTTTACAGATCGAATGAAGTTGTGTGTAATATATAAATTATATTGTTAGGCAAATGTGTAAACGATCTCCTTTGGTACAGAACATATTCGCATTAGAATAGTAAATTGATAGAAGGATATGGCGAGCGGAAGGTAATAAGGTAAGCAGCATGTTTATATAGAATAGACTGCAAGGAAAATATCTAAATCAATACATTTTAGAGTATGCTTTAATACTAGAAAGCATTTGACATCTACATTTTTTCTATGTAAAACAAAATATAAACAATATAAATATAGATACACTAAATAGAGAGATGATATAAAATGAATCTCTAAGACCCACAGTATGTATGAATATATTTTATTTGTTTTTTCTTTGTTGCTTCCTCCACATACACATTAGCAAATTAAAAAAAAAAAAAAAAAAAAAACACAACACAGAATTTGGTCATGGTGTCCCTTTATTATTATTATGTCATCAATTAAGAAACCGGGATCAGAACGAATTTGAGGACAATATAAAATTTATTTTAAAAAATTAGATTGAAATCTGAGACACTTAAATATCAGGATTCTCTTTTTTATTCAAGCAAACATTTATTTATTAAGTTATTTATGGTTTATAACCACCGCCCATTACAATTGGAGACTTTATTTTTATAGAACAAAAATTACTATGTCCAATAAACTAAATTTAACAGCTATAAAATAAAAAAGCCACAAGGCTTTAGTATTATGTATTTTTTTTTTAATTATGATATTTTGTTGCTGCAATTGAGCAATGAGGGAAAAAAAGGCTAGATCTGCACTGCATTCCAGCAGATCTGCTGCTTTAACAGAATGGTTAAATATTTAATTGCATTTACTGCAATCATATTCCCCCCTGTTTGCATGTTCAAAGCCGTCACTTCGCCCTGCTGCACTGACACCAAATTAAATGCAAATAAGTTTTTCCCCCACATTTCAGGCACTATAATTCAGAAAAATAGGGGGTTGGCTTTAATTGTTTTCATGAAGTGTCAGCCGGGATTCTAAACATAGACTCGAACAATAGACCGGTTCCTGTTACCATGGGAACAAGAGAGGAAAAGCATTTGCTGCAGACTTAAAAAAAAAAAAAAAAAAAAAAAAAATGCTATACAGGTACAGGGAACAAAAGGACTAGTTCCCTGGCATACATAGAAATGTATAATCCCAGGAACGTGCCCTTACAGACAGACAATGGATCCAGCACATCACTGCCTCCTTTGCCATTATCATAAATAATGGAGGCAAAGCAGACCGAAAAAAAGTTGACATAACAGCTGGTCGGCTGGTTTTACATCGTGACCTCAACTTGATCTTTGTCAGGTCACCAGCGTGCCACAACAGGGTAAAAACAAAAAACAAGCTTCTCTTGGCCCCAACGGTTTAGATTGCAAGCTTTTTGGTGCAATGGGCTGCTGCACTCTTGAAAACTCTCTTTAACCGTACTGGCTGACCAAACCATAAGAAAAATCATTGTGTTGTCGGGAACAGTGATGTTAAAAATATAAAAATATTTAATATATTTCTATACTTACATACAGGTGTGTGCGCGTGAGATGAACTATGCACCAAGTGCAATTGTAGTCCGATAGCAATCAAACCTACGTCCCACCAATATTTCCTTCCTATTGCCAAAGAGAGAGATGGATAGATAAAAATTGATGGGGACATCTATCTATTCTAGTGAATATATCTATCTATCCAGCTCTATCCATCTCTCTGCCCAACACTTTGGCAATAAGAAATACAAATTGGTGGGGACATTTATCCATTTACTATTGCCAACGAGAGATGGGCACAGAGATGGATAGATGGCGAGAGCTGGATGGTGATGAGAGAGGTGATGGTTGGATCATTAGCTAGATTAGACAGTTCACTAGCTATCTAGGATGGAAAGATAGATGGGATAGACAGCTAGATGGGATGGAAAGATAGATGGGATAGACAGCTAGATGGGGTAGACAGCTAGATGGGGTAGACAGCTAGATGGGGTAGACAGCTAGATGGGGTAGACAGCTAGATGGGGTAGACAGCTAGATGGGGTAGACAGCTAGATGGGGTAGACAGCTAGATGGGGTAGACAGCTAGATGGGGTAGACAGCTAGATGGGGTAGACAGCTAGATGGGGTAGACAGCTAGATGGGGTAGACAGCTAGATGGGGTAGACAGCTAGATGGGGTAGACAGCCAAGAACATTTTAGAATAGATGTCCCCATCAAATTTTATTTCCTATTGCCAAAGAGATAGACATACCCAACAAGTCTACTCATTCCTCAAACAATTAACAGTTCCTTTGCTGTGCTAACAAAACAAGACAAAATCAGGCAAAGAGGTTGTCCAACGTAAAGAACCCCTCTGACCAAAACCAGATTCCACTTTACAATGGCTAATATGGTAGATGGTCATATGAGTTTATAAGGTGATGCCTGATGAGTTACTACTGCATTCTCCACACAGCTCTCCTAATAAAGAAGCTTGCTTGGGAGATTGCACATGGAGACACCTTTAGCAATAAGAGCCAAGCCGAACATTTAGAGCTTGAGGGTTCCAAACCAAAAGATTTCTGTAAACTGGACTGCAGTGTCTTGAATACATTAAGCTGCATTTGGGAGGAGAAGGAGGATAATAAGCTCACCACCCACCTAACCCACTCTATAAAATATCCCTACCTCATCTGAGTAGTGCTCTACTCAGTGACTAAGAGAAAGGGCTTGGTGATCATCCTGTTCATACATACAAAAAACTTAAAGATAAAAAGGAAAAAAAAAAAAAAAAATGGTGGGATTGAGTGTTTTAAACCAACGCCATTCCCGCATTTTACTTGAATTCAACATGTCCAGCTGGCTCATGAAATAATCCAAGCTGCAATCTGCATAGTAAAAGCCAAAATCATTTAATTTAATAAATCATTTTTTTTAAAAAGATCATAATTGGACTCTAGTCAAAGGCTGTTATTTATCAGATGAGCTCTTGGCACCTGGGATGCCTTCCCGTCAAAGCTGCTCACCAATTAGTGAGACCTTCTAAGGTGACCTCATTAGAGGAGGTAGCCAATTACATGACACTTTTTTCCCCCCTCTACACCAAGTCAAGGAAAAGAAAAAAAAAAAAAATGTATGACCCGCAGTCGGGGTGATGGCAAGGTCATGAAACCTGCAAGGTATTTTTTCATTTTTAATTATGATACGATGTCAAAGCCTAGGCAACATAAGTTCATGGGACCAGATAACCATGATTGGGGGTTGCTAAAAAGATTTCTATTCTGCTTTTGTGTGCCCCATTAGAGTACACTAGGATTTGTAGTTCTACATGAATTTTGAAATTAAAATTTGAACCCCGATCTACAAAAAAAAAAAAATCTTATCTCAAGTGCTAAACACCCAACAAATCAGAAGACTGGGCTGACAGCCGCCAAAGTAATACAATGTTAACAAGAGGCTCAAATGCGATTGGCGAGTCTGCCTTTCGGGAACCAACAGCGGGGCAAGGTGTGAGAAATTTACCTGACGTGTCTTACGGTTACAAATGTGCGACGTCCCAGAGCAACGAAGAGAAATTTTCTCAGGTTCCTTCCCACCGAGATTAAGCAGGATGTCAGTTGTAATGAACCATCTGGAAAGTGACAGAAGCCGTCCCATGTCCCTGTCACCAGCGGAAGGTCCTGGGATGGGTCACGCTGCTGGAGGTCAACTGCAGCATTGCCCGCACCAACCTGGAGACAAAACAAAGCTTGTTTGCAGAGATCTATATATACACACACACGTTCCATCATGACCACACACTCTGTATTCAACCAGAAAACCAGACCACACAACATCCTCATTTTTTTCCCCCCTCTCTCTCTCTGCAAACTACACGGCATGTTATGTGCATTTATGCAATAAAACTGCTCCCTGCCAAGACGATCTGCCAAAAAGATTTGGAAACATTGTGTGAAAACAAGCCTGGGATTTGGCAATTTTCTGCATTTTAATCATTCTCAACACCGGAACATTAATATGAGAAAATGAGACTGCAAGCAAAAAATGATCAAAAGGTGGATATTTTGGGGGGGGGGGGGGGGGGGGGACGCGAGAGGTGGTGTGGGTTTTAAAAGTCTGGGGGCAACTAAAATTTTAGACTTATAATTAAATTAACAAGGAGCAGAAACCCTTAGCAACTGGATTTAGATTTTAGTCAAGAACAATAGAGGATAATGGATTAACTGCTTGGTGTTATGGCACTTTCACAGATTTAAGTTTTGCCTTTTTTTTTTTTTAAACGAACGTTCGTGCATGGCGTCAAACTCCTCCAGGAGATGGGTCATTAATGTACTCCAAAATGCCAGCCAATGAGTTTTAAGCCACTTTAATGGTTGTAAAGGCTCTTCCAAAAAAAAAAAAGTGCCTAAACTGGACTGTTAAGCCAACGTCCTCTAGGTTTATTGGTCTTGAAATAATGTACAACGCACGTATTGTAGGAACTTGCCGATTGGCACAGATCGGAAAAGCTGGCTTTTTTTTAAATTTTTGTCTCTTATTAAAAACGAAGCATGGAGCTCATTCAGCAGCACCTCCTGGATTAATATACAGAAGGTAACTTGGAGCGGGAAAAATAAAAAAAAAATAAAAAACACCACACACCACAAGCGGAGAGAAAGGTTCACAGCACTTCAGCTGAGCCACGCGGGTCATTTTATCCTATTAAAATGAAATCGCTGGCAGTCACCTGGTTACAAGCCAAGGTGATCTCAAGAGGGGGGGGCAAAAAATCCTGCAGCATGCAGGCAAGAAGGAGCATTTCTAGAGAGAAAAGTGCAATAAATGTGCTATATTGTCTATGCAGGGACTTGACACAGCAGGAGGGGGAAGATTTAACTTCTCACACAAGATGCAAAACACAATACAAGCAAGAGAACACAGGAGTGTGGGATCATCTTGGCACACCACTGAAAACTAGTTTTCATTTGGTAAAAGCACCCTTTCGGTGCACTCATCGCCCCACATCCTCTCAATAGCATGTCTTTTTTTTTTTGTTTTTTTTTTAATAAAAGCCATTAAAAGCACACAATATGCTAAATTACCATTTCATATAGTCTATTATATTGGGCTGCTCAGACATTTAAGTAGACTAATCATTAGCAGATGTCAGAATACAGAGTAAGAATAAGTCATAAAAATTAAACAACATAAAAAAAAAAAAAAAAGCTTTTGTTTATGAAAAAAAGAAGGTCCAAAACAGGACCCACAAAAAAGAAAAAAATGGGATGGATTACAAAATAAATTGCCCACACAGAGAACCTGGATGAGCTCATTTGAGGTCAAACTGAGAATTTCACTAGCAAACAAAATTTTATAGATACCCAACCGAGATCCATTAACTCCAATTTTATACAGTGAAAAACAGCCCTGGAAATCGCTTTACCTGTAGCAACCAAATCATTTTTTGTTATTGAAACAAGGGTGCAATCTAGATTTCCCCTGAAAATAACACGTTCTTTTAGCTTGGAAATAAAGCACATAAAAACTAAAAAAAAAGCAAAACTAATTTTCTACTGCAGTAAGAACACCCCAAGTTCAAGACATAGCCGGTTTCCAGAAACGAAAGATGCTGGTGCAAGGACCAAAAGTGAACACAAAGTTCAAAAACATCATTAAAAAAAAAAAAAAAAAAAAAAAAAGAAAGAAGGACGGACAGGAGGTATGGCAATATAAATTTTTTATAACAAATCCAAAAAAAACGACGGTTCAATGAGTATATTTTACACATTCACAAATTTAATAAAAAAAAAAAAAAAAAAGAAAAGAAAAATCATAAACCAAAACAAAAAAAAAAAAAAAACACAAAAATATGAAATAAAAATGAAGCAAAAAAAGCACAGGAGATTGTAAATGTCTTTAGCTAAAGTAAATTTCAAATTATCAGAGAATAGTATGTATGAAATGATAGTCATCTAAAATAATTCATTTAGGAGGAAAAAAAAGGTTTAGCCGGTAATGTAGGAATTGCTTTGCAGTAAAGCAGTCACATACCTGAACCATTCCGGTATCGAGCTTCATTGCACCAAATTACAGAAGATGTGCTTTCCATAGCATCTACACAATTACTCTGAATTGCTCTTTGAAAGAGCGATTATTGCAAGCCTTCCACTTAGCCGAGGTTGCAGGCACCTGGCAGACAGTCTGCTAAGGCACATACAGGAGCCTGCGAGTGAAGCTCACAAACCCACAGCTGCCCACAGTGACATCAGTGCAGCACAGCCAGTAACAGAGCAGCACAACTCAAAACACGTCTCAAGCTAAATTCAGATCTTCATTAGCAATTCGACAGCAGATGATGTAAAAAAAAAAAATAAAATAAATAAAAATGTGTGAACGTGTGAAAGTGCCAAGAAAGGGGCTGCAATTTTTATCATTAAAACTATACTTTGCACAGCAAGGAGAAAGGGGGAAAAAATAAATAATAAATGTTTCCCTGTTACAATCTGACATATGTAATCGGAGAGCATTGAAGATTTAAAAAAAATATAAATGCCTAGTGTATAACCATTTTTATTTTTTTTTGTTAGATCATATTGACCATGTTTCAGTATTGAATATTTAAATCATTGAATGAACATGAATCATTGCACAAGTTAAAAAATGCGTAAAGTATTTTTACGGTTTTCATTTTGTTTGTTTTTTTTTTTTTTTTTTAACATATTCAGATTTTAGTGCTGAATTAAAATGTATTAAATTTTAAACATATGAACCATTGTATGAATTACAAAAATGGTAAAAAAGGTTCCAGTTGGAAAAATCTGATGTACAAGACTTTGGGGATGGGGGGAGAAAAACGTATGGTTTGTATTTTAATTGATAAACCCAGATACCGCAAAAAAGGTGGTCATTCATGTTGCCAGACGCACACAAAACAGCAAGACCTTAAATTGACCAGCCTGTCTCCTCACTACCCCCCCCCCCCCCCAACCCCCATGCTCACTGGAGTAGTGAGCTGTGGAGGAGCGGCCGTCTCAGGCTCTCACTGGCTCGCCGAGAGGCTGAGACGGGCATAAGTCCAGGCACCTGACGGATCCAGACTTCATTGTTCGGATGATGCGGTGCCTGGACTGACAACAGTCAGCAGAAAGTAGACTTCAGCCTGCTCTCTGCTGAAAACAGGTCACAGGAGTGCAAAACACATTGCACTCCTGTGACCCAGAGGAGAAGCCCAGCCAAAAAAGCTCAGGCTGGACTTCAACTTTAAGATAAAAAAAAAACCTGTGTGCAGCAGCCCCTCTAATACTAAGCTGAGCCCCATCTTGATCCAACGATGTTGCATGAGAGCTTCAGCTGTCCGGGACTCCCCTCCTCATTGGCTGAGACACAGCAGCAGGAGCCATTTGCTCCCACCGCTGTCAAAGTCAGTGGGCCAATGAGTAAAGAAAGGGGGCGGGGCCGAGCCGTGGCTCAGTGTCTGAATGGACACAGCAGCGGCTCGGCTGCCCCCATGGCAAGCTGCTTGCGGTGGGGGCACTCAACAGGAGGGAGGGGCCAGAAGCGCCAGCAAGGCACCTGAGAAGAGGAGGATCTAGGCTGCTCTGTGCAAATCTACTGCACAAAAGCAGGTAAGCATAATAGGTTTGTACTAAAAATAAAAACATTTTAAATCCCTTTGAGGGCCATACATCATACAATTTTCTTATTCTATTTCCTTTAGATTTACCTTAAACTATGTAGTGTACATGCCTGCCTCATTGCGTACAAATTGAAAGAGTTTAGGTGCAACCTCCTTTTATATGGTTTTGGTAAATCTAGGAAAATTGTACCAGAAAATTGTTTAATGTATGGCCAGCCTAAGTCATGATCATATACATTTACTCCTGATGAAGCCAGTAAGCAGAGAAACCCACTGAGGTCTAGGATCATCCTCCTGCAGTTCTGGCCTATTATATTTATTTTAAATTCATTTTTAAAATATTATGCATGTGTAAAAACCAAGTTACTAGGTGTTATGGTCTAGCAGGATAAGCGCTAATTCAAGGATATTTACACAGTTGACTGGTTATTGTACTAGACAGGTTGTTTTCATCTTTTATCACTGTAGACGTTTTTATTGAATTATGCTGTGAAAAAAAAAAAAAAAAAGAAGTATTCCCTCTTTCTGGAGTTATGTATGGCACTTTAAAGTCCTATTCCTTCTTTTGCTTACTGTCTTTATGTAGAGCCAGGTAAGGGTGCCACCCCGCCCCCCAAAAAGATTTATGGCCATAAAATATAAAAAAAAAAAAAAAAAAATCCAACCCATTTCAGGGACCCTTCATCAAGGCTTAAAATGCGGTATGAAGGGGCGGGAAAGGATCTAATCTAAACAATATTGTCTGGTAAAAAAATTTTTGGTAATCCTGGTTAGTAGAGTGGCATCAGCTGCTAATCATTTGAAGGGCCCTTTATTCTGGTTAACGGCATTGTCTTGTCTGCATCTCACCAAATCCTTTTTTCCCTGCCTGCTTTGCTTAGCACATCCCCACCCCCACCCCACCCTATGACTTAAGGCATTCAATATTAGACTGCCCGATAATAGGAACAAGTCTTGTACTGAAACAGGAGGTGGACATTAATGCAAGAAAAAAAAAAAAACTGGACATCTCACCGGAGACATGCCAGATAAAGCGGGAACTTGGGTTTCGAAAATAGGTCAGGCAAATCACTACCAACAGCAGATTTTCTGAGGGTGGCAACATAGGGCTTAGTGGTTAGCATTCCATTCTTGGTTCAAATCTCAACCAGATCACTACCCGCATGGAGTCTTCCTGTTCTCCAAGTGCTTGCATGGGTTTCCTCCAGTCCAGGTTCTCCGTTTCCCTCCTACACTCTCAAGACATGCTAGTAAATTAATCGTCTCCCATCTAAAACAGCCATAGTATGTCTATTTATGCAAGTAGTACCCCAAGCTTCTTGGGACAGAATTGAATGTACAGTATTGTAAATCGATGCATAAATATTTGCCCTATATAAATGCGTATAAAGAAATATTCAGGTTTAGCAGCATTGTCTATTACAAGCATTGCTCTTTAATGAAAAGCTCTTTGAAAGATCTCTATAAAGCTACTCCCTACACAATGAAACGCAAGCAAGCATCGTTAAAGAGCGCTTAGTTATTGGTGTATGACTGACCTAAATTTCCAATTTTTTTCCCCCCAATCAACCTAAATACAGTATCACCAAAATCAAATATTTTGTACTGCAGCTAGATTGAAAAGGAGAAGAAAGAAAAACCATTCTTGATTTTATAGTGCAGAAGAGATATTCAGATTGTAGTCTCTAATGAGCAGGACCCTTATACCTATCACAATTACTTATGTTATGTATTATAACCATGCATATCCGCTATATTCCCCATTATGGAGTACTGCAGAACACATTGTCATTATAAAAAAAAAAAAAAATAACGATTTAACAGTGAAAAGCTCTGATGCCACTGGGATCATCTACGTTCTGATCACGAGATGCCTAAGCTAATCGAACCTTACTGCACAAAACAGGTTACTTTACTTTTTGAATCATTTTGCGTACATCTGGTATCCAAATAATGGCAAATACTTTTTAAACCTGGGGATACTTCAAGGAACATCATTTGTATGCAAGTTCTGGCATCTTATGGTGCACACAATACAACAGATTTTAGTTGCAAGTCTTAGCTATGTTCTAGTCAAGTGGTCTCCACCTGCAGCAGGTGGGTCAAATGTGGCCCTTTGCTTGCCTTGATTTGGCCCTTGGGGCACTATATCTCCCACAGACACCAACGATGGGCCACGATTGCTCCCACAGATACCAACGACGGGCCACTAATCCTCCCACTGACCCAAACAATGGGCCACTAATCCTCCCACTGACAATATGCGATTTTTTACTACCATTGACCACCAAGCCTAGGCATGGTTTATTCCCACCGATAAAGAAAGTCTGGAGACCTCTGTTCTAATCGTTATAACCTGCCTGGTTCCAACACTTAGCCTTTAAGCTGCTGAAACAAATTTGCACTTACAATGTGACATTTTTGATATACACCATATATGTTAGAACCAGTGACGGTTGCAGAGCTGAAGAGACTCTGTAATGACAACAGTGAACAGAGGAAGAGGGCCAGAAGGGTGGTCGATATTAACTGCACACATCACAATGCCCTACCTGAGTATACCTCAAAAGCTCTCATCCCCAATGCATTTAGAAGGCCCGCTCTTGAGGAGTTGAATGCTACAGGAGTCAGTAAAAAGTGATAGGCATTCCTAGTCAAGCTGTATTTGCATTGGGTTATGCCTACAAGACATTCGGTGGCTGTGACCAATACTGCTGCAGGCCAAAAAAAAAAAAAAATTATGCAAAAATTATCTTTATCCGAAGTAAAAAAAAAAAAATCACAACTCAAGTCAGTAGGTAGGTACACTAAATGATGGGCAGCTAAGTTACGTACAAATCGAAAAACTCTACCTGTAAAAGTTGAGTTTGGTCTAGAGTCCGTGCTTTCCTATTGGTCAGCGAGGTTACCCATCACCTTAAATGTCCAACAGGGAGGCTTGAGAAGCAAAGCCAAGCTTGATTTTACGTGATCAGCCAAATTCTGCACAGAACTTTGGATCTGTGGATTTACTCATTTTTAAATGCAGCTTTTTAGTAAAGTTGAAATCTGGTTATTCATTTCTGACCAGTCTAAAAATGCCCAGGTTTACAAATTTACAGCTGGGTGGTTAACTAGTGTTCAATCTTGGCAGTGCTGGTGTCCTAGGTCGACTTCCCAACAAGGATTTCTCCATGAGGTTTTTGTTCTCTCTGTGCATACTTTCACCTGGTGCACCGATCTTCTCCCACAACTCAAAATGTAAAGCCAACATGCTTCCACCTAAACCAATACTTATGTTTAGTGAAGCTTCTGTATGAATGTTATAGAAAAGATCCTTGTCTACTAAAAGCTTAGTCAATGGTCATGGGTCTATGCAAAGCCAAAAGCTTTTGTTATTTGTTGTTTCTACGTAAGTGGGAACAAAAAAAATTGCTAATGAACGTTACTAAAAAAAGTCAGTGACCCATATGCAAAAAAACTTGGAGCGCCACTCAAAATACTGCAAAACCTCACCCTGCAGTCCAAAGCACAAATACGGGTGCTGGCATTCAAAACAAGCGGATCTAGGCTAGCAGAGGCAAATTGGAAGACAGAAGGTGGAAACTCCACACACCAGAGACAAGCCACTATAGGGAAATGTGAAGCTACAACTTCAGCCCAGGCTCCTCTGAACTACACTCTTCCGAGAGGTTTCGCCCCGCCCATGGGGCTTAATCATAAGGCCCCATGCACACTGGACGTTACAAAAAAAGCCAGTAACGTTAGCTGTAGCGTGAGTTTAAGTGTTTTTGTACTAGCGTTTTTACAGTTTTTTGGGGGGCTTTTTTAGCAAAACTAGACTCCCATAAAAGCTTATGGCTCAATAACGCTGATCAACGCAGAATAGCCGCATTTTTTAGCATCAAGCCGTTTTCAGCTTTTTTTCTGAGTTAGAGCCATTTTACAGCTGAAAAACTCCTCAAAACCCACTAGTTCTGGTTGGGGTTTTCCAGCCAGAATATAAAACTGCTGATAACAGCCTATGTGTGCATGGACACAGGATAACATGCTGGAGAGTTTATTGGCTACAGAAAAAAATAAAAATATAAAAATAAACGCCTGAAGCCAAAAATAGCAGCTGTAAAAACGCCCAGTGTGCATGAGATCTAAAGATAAGCGATGCACTGATCTTTTAGCCACCGAAAATTATCTGATGAAAATAGGGCTTTTAGTGTTGTGCTAAAAGAAAAAAGAAAAAGTGCTGATAACGACTTCAGAAAACGTCCACGATTTTACCTTGCTTATGGTGTTTTTCCCACAGGTATGCAACTCCAAAAATGCAACACTGTGCATTTTTGATGCGTTCTTGCTACGTTTTCAATGCATTTCAATGGGGAGGTGCGTTTTTAGTGTGCTTTTTTTAGCTGACCAAATATGCAAGCAAGCAGACACTGCTTCAACAAGGTGCAAATAATGGCCGACAATAAGTTCATATTAATCTAAATTCATTAATTAAAAATCCGAATGCAATACATTTAGAAAAACTTTTTTTTTTTGGGTTTAAACCGTCAATTTGGGTTTCAGCCAAGTGCATCCTAAATTTTCGGTGCCAAAATTTTCATTTTGGTGCACCCTTAATAGAGATCTCTTTTGACCTGTCTATATAGTGGCTCGGCTCCAGTGTGCGGCGTTTCTGGCTTGTCTACTAAAAATTTCTGTTTGTAACCTTGGTGTTCAAGGTAATGAATCACTCAAGGAAACCATTCCATTTAGTAAAACAGAAAGGAAAAAAAAAAAAAAAGCGCGTGTGTGTATACATACAGTATTGGGGTGCCTGCCTTTACATCAACTTTAATTGTACCCCAGGCTAAGACCCCATACACACTATTAGATTTTCTGCAGATTTTTGTCTTCAGATTTACCAAAACCATATAATAGGAGGTCAAACCTTAAGGCTCCGTTTCCACTACTGCGAGTTGTTGTGCGACTTGACACACGTGAAGTCTCATAACAAGTCAAAATACATGTATTTCAAAGGTCCCCGTTCTAATTGGTGCAACTCAAGTTGCAGCGACTCCAAAAAAGGTTTTTGTACTACTTTGTTCCGACTTTGGTGCAACTTGTTCTCCCATGGTTCTCAACAGTCGCATGACGTCGCATCAAAAATCACATTGCAAAGTCTCACTGTAAATCGCGTGACTTTGGGGCCGCAATAGTGGAAACCGAGCCTAAGAGTTTCAATTTGAATGCAATCAGGCAGGCTCTTGCACTACATGGCTTTGGTAAATCTGAAGACAAAAATCGGCAGAAAAACTAATAGTGTGTATGGGGTCTAAGACCCCATACACACAATTAGATTTTCTGCAGATATTTAGTCCATGGGGTTCAATAAGGTGTTGGCAAACCCTTTGCAGCTATAACAGCTTCTGGGAAGGCTGTCCACAAGGTTTAGGAGTGTGTCTATGGGAATGTCTGACCATTCTTCCAGAAGCGCATTTGTGAGGTTAGGCACTAATGTTGGATGAGAAAGCCTGGCTCAGTCTCCGCTCTAATTCACCCCAAAGGTGTTCTATCAGGTTGAGGTCAGTCGAGTTTCTCCACCCCAAACTCGCTCATCCATATCTTTATAGACCTTGCTTTGTGCACTGGTGCGCAGTCATGTTGGAACAGGAAGGGACCATCCCCAAACTGTTCCTACAAAGTTGGGAGCATGAAATTGTCCAAAATGTCTTGGTATGCTGACGCCTTACGAGTTCCCTTCACTAGAATCAAGGGGCCAGCCCAACTCCTGAAAAACAAACCCACACCATAACGCCTCCTCCACAAGATAATTTTGACCAGTGCACAAAGCAAGGTCCATAAAGACATAGATGAGTGAGTTTGGGGTGGAGGAACTCGACTGACCTGTACACAGTTCTGACCTTGACCCGATAAAACACCTTTGGGATGAATTAGAGCGGAGACTACTAGCCGGGCCTTCTCGTCCAATGCCTGACCTCACAAATGCACTTCTGGAAGAATGGTTAAACATCCCCATAGACACACTCCTAAACCTTGTGGACGGCCTTCCCAGAAGAACTGAAGCGGTTATAGCTGCAAAGGGTGAGCCAACTCAATACTGAACCCTACGTTCATGTGAAGGCAGGCGCTCCAATACTTTTGGTAACATAGTATATATATTTTTTATTTGAAAAACCTGTTATGTGATAATCTTTAGGTGAGGCCAAAAGAGAACTCAAGTCTTCTAAAAAGACAAGCTTTAAGCAAGGAATTAAAATGACGACATTTGAGGGTTAACCTCTAGAAAGCTAAAGAAGTCCACTCTTGCAGCGTTGCTGCACCCACATTACAAAATGTTAAAGTGATATTAAAAGGAGAAATATGGCCAAAGTTCTTTAGCGCCCTACTTCTATCGATCACGGGACTGCAGTTCTGCACCCTTGTGACCCATTTTCAGTCAACAGCGGGCAAAAGCATGGTGTCGGCTGACATCATAGAGCCGGTCTAGGCTTGGGAAAGACTCCAACTTTACAGTCAAGATCCATCCGAGTGTCTGGACTGGCAGCTGGCTCAAACTCTCGGTGAGCGCCTGGCAGACTGAGCCAGCTGCTCCCACCCCCTCCACAACTCAGCGCTGAAGTAAGCACTGGAGGGGCAGAGAGGAGAGGTAGATGGCGGACAACAGAGGGGAAGACTGTGCTATCAGCAGTGATTGATTGCTCAGTTCTCAGCACAGAGGTGGCCGGGGACAGATGTACCCATAGGATGTTACATCTGTCCCCCTGCAAAGTGGGGATAATTTGAAGGACAGTCCACTGCTGAAGCATAGGGGCTGTTTGTTGGGGGAGTGGAGGATCAGGTAAGTGTAAAAAAAAAAAAAAAAAGATTTTTACAACCCCTAGACTAAACGAGCAGTTAACCTTTCCAGTGTGGTACAGTAGCATTGCAAGGAAAGATTTCTTTGTTTTCATAAGTTCAGCTCCAAATCAATGATGGCCTTACACCTCAATGGTGTATCCTGTACATCAGAGTTCCCAGATCCGCCTACCAACCCACAACCATTACAAAAAGGAGTCTTACTTTCCTGGTTGAATATCTAATAAACATAAACCATCAATGACCAATTCCATCACTAGCTGGCTCTATAAACAAGTGGTGTTGGGTAGTTGCACAAATTACAAATCAAATACAAAAAAAAAAAAAAAAAAAAAAAAAAAAAAAGAAGGGACAAGCACTATTTGGTCTAACGCAATTGTTTTCCAGCAGCTCGATGTCTGGACCCGGGAGACTACCAGGATCTACAGTATCCGGCCTGTCACTCAGCCAACTACTTGACTAAAGATTTTATACAAGTAAAAGGCGCAAAACTAAAACAATAGTCATCCCTCAAATACTGTATCAATGTGCTTGGTGAGCATGGTAATATATGCATGCAATAAAGGTCCTTCAATCCACAACCTGTGCAATTGTATGGAAGAAAGTCCATGAAATAGCACAGGATAATGATAAAAGTGGGATGGGGAGGAAGATGATCCACGCTGACGGCAGCCGTCCAGGGGGAACAGAAACCATGTTCTCAGTATACTGAAAAAAATAAGAAGGGGAGAGGAGGCACCTCTGGGTGCAGATTTTTTACAGTTTTAATGTACAAAGAGTGATAAAATGGCAACTCACATTTTAGGAGTAAAAAAACATAAAAAGTAGTCCAGACAACAGGGGGGGGGGGGGGGGAATCATCCGTGTGGTCCGTCCCTCATTCTACCAGTAGAGGTGCGCTGTGTCATTTTCTCATACACCGCTAGATGGTTCTCTGCCGGCCACGGTAGAGTCTGTGTCAGCACGAGGTTTGAAGCGCAAGCTGGTATCCAGGCGAACCGGGATGAGGTCACTGGAGTGCGACGCGTTTCCTGAGCGTACGGGCCGTGAAAGCCACGTTCCTTCAATAGCTTTTGAAGAAGGAGCGCGGCCATCACGTCATTTACGTGTGTGACAGTTTGAGAGAATCCTTCCAAGATTCATATTACCACGGAAGATGGGAGAGTCCAGCTATTGTTTATTTACATGTGCTTACTGATTGCTATCATCTCAGGGTCTTATCATTTGGAGGGTTATGGAAGTCCTGATGGTGATTTTTGGTTGTCTCACTTTAAGAGCTGCAATCTTAAATGTAATATTCAAGTGACAGCTCGGTGCCCAATACTGTGAGAATTACATCTCCAGAAATATGAAAGGCAGTCATAAAATCACGGCAATAAATAGCTTGAAGTCAGCCAAGGATGAAGTGGATTACTAGATTATAAAACAAACAAAATCTATTGATTAGAACGGATGGCTCATATCAACAATATATTAACATTTCACGGTACATCAGATTAGAAGGAGGTACAGGACTGTCACATTCAACCTTCAATTTAGAATTAATTCAAGCAAACAACTACAGTACAAGCAGCAAATGACGCAGGTAAAAAGCATAGTGAAGAAATGATACAACATGCAAGTGATCAATCGTCCAATTCATTGGAATTTGGTTGCTTCGCACTGCAAGGATGCTCTCCTGTCCCCAAAAAAATCAGAAACATAAGACATCATTGTAACCCTAGAAAGCTTGGATTGCCACTCGAGACAATCATCCTTTAACTCCAGTAACTTCTACTCAAGGGTGCAGGCAGATAAGCAGCCAATCCATCGGCTCTGTATATGAAGCATTGTTTTGTGTTCAAAGCGACACAAATACGATTGTGTACTCATTATAAATAATTCATTTTAATGCAACTTCATGTACTTGAATTGACTCTGTTCACAATGGTGCGATGAAGGAACCACATTCCCGTATCTGACTCGCAGGCAGTTCCAACTGCTCTCTACCCCCGAAATCGGTTAGCTGTGGAATCGGCTCATATGGGTCTGAACGCCCATGTGATCCAATTCCAGTGCGGACCAAAAAAAGTGTCCTGAACCATTTTGGAGCGAAAGCGATTACAAACTGTATGGCTGAATTTGCATCTCACAGATGATATTACATGTGATGTGTGCACAGCATGTCATACAAATTAGATGCGATTCCTGGCATCGCATTAGTGTGAACCCAGTTCTGTTATATAGGGGACTTCAGGTGGCAGATTGCAAAAAAAAAAAAAACAAAAACAAAAACAAAAACAAAAACAAAAACAAAAACAAAAACAAAAACAAAAACAAAAACAAAAAAAAGGGGGGAGGAGGAGCCGCCATAACATAGGATGTACAGAGCAACGAGCTTCTGCTGTTGCTATATAGGCCATGCGCAGAGGTGATCCAGCAATTACTACTTAAAGGCTAAATCCACAAGCCTTCATTGCTGATCAGCAACTTCTTTTAAAAGATGTATGGGGTTTTTTTTTTTTTTTCTTTACTTACCTGGGTGGATGCAGCATTGGTCTGATGCTGCATCTGTTCCCTGGCCCCTCAAACACTGAGAACCGAGCGATCCAACACCACCAATCGCTCGGTTCTCACAGCTCCCAGAGCAGAGAGCTGCTGACTGTCAATCAGCAGCTCTTTGCCCTGCCCTGCCCTCCCCCCCCCCCCCTTACTGGAGTGCTGGGCTGTGGAGTGGAAGGGAGCAGTCGGCTAAGGCTCTCAGTGGCTCGCTGAGAAGCTGAGCCGGGTGCCGGGCCAGGGGTCTGGGGGGATCCCAACTCCATGGTCACGATGACACCCGAGCCTGGACCGATACTGTGACGTCAGCAGAGAGCGGACTTCAGTCCACTATCTGCTGAAAACAGGTCACAGGAGTGCAAAACGAACTGCTCTTCTGTGATCCACAGGAGAAGGAAAGCCAAACGACCTTTGGCTGTACTTCTCATTTAGGTTGTTACTCCAGGATGGATATACTATAGCAGTGATGGCGAACCTTGGCACCCCAGATGTTTTGGAACTACATTTCCCATAATGCTCAAATACACTGCAGAGTGCATGGGCATCATGGGAAATGTAGTTCCAAAACATCTGGGGTGCCAAGGTTCACCATCACTGCACTATGCTATCTAATATACTATGGCCCTGATGAGGGAGTGGTATGCGTTAAATGTATTCAGATTACTTTTTTTTAACCCAAAAATTAAGGACCTTGGACCCTTCAATCTGTTTTTGTCTGGTGCTTGTTGCTGTATTTCTATGATTTGAGCGTCTTTTGGGTGCCCACTGAGGAAAGCCTTGCATTGTGAGCCAATGCCAGAGCTATTTAGTATATATGAAGTTTTCCTTCATCTGACTGTGCCACATCTTAAAGTACCCAGCGCCTTTGAGTATGTTGCTCTGAACTCCACTTTTTAGGCCATGTTTCATGTTATACCCATATTTAAAGAGCAATCATTATGGTTGCATGCATCTCTCAAAAGGCCAACCCCCTCCCCCAACCTGAACTGCAGAGTGCTTACGTTGGAGCAGGGGTCTCAAACTGGCGGCCCTCCAGTGGTTGCAAAACTACAAGTCTCACAAGGCATTGCAAGGCTGACAGTTACAAGTATGACTCACAAAGGCAGAGGCATGATGGGACTTGTAGTTTCGTAACAGCTGGTGGGCCACCAGTTTGAGACCCCTGCTTTAGAGTGTTACCTTTGGAACTTGCTGTGGCCGTATGTGGCTTCACCACTTTTTCCATTCACTGGGTTCACTATATAAAAACTCTACCCAGCAAATGGACCTGGCAGAGCAGACCAGCTGCAAGGTGGTGGCATCACAGTAATTTAATTTCAACTAACACTTCTTCTAGCTCCAGACGAGAAGATCCATACAGACCTGGGGCTGGAGGTAAACAATACATGAGCCTGTGCACAGCACCTGCAATGCAATGATTTTCGTTGCAGCGCTCTGCATGCCTCAATGCAAACCTTTAGTAAAAGCGCATTGTTTTATTATATCAAGGTTGCTGCATTTGCAAAAAATTAACTATGCCTTGCACTATAGTAGACAAAAAGTTAGGTCACCAGCCTGGTAGTACTGTGCATAACTCAGGACTAGATGGACATATATATACAAACGCATATGTCAGGCAGAACAGCTGCATCACATTTAAAGCGATTCAAGTGGAAGTTCCCCTCCCACCCGCCACCTTCCGGGACAAATGACAGGTCCCAGAAGGCTGTGGGACAAGTCACATTGCGCATTTGTAGTTATCAGCCGGCTGTGAAGCCTCAAGGAGTCAGTCGGCTGCCACAGTTGTTACTAAACCCAGGACCCTGCAGGTACTATATCTGGTCTCCCACAGTACACAGAACATGGAAATGAAAATATTTTACTAAATATAAACTGGTAAACACTTTTCCACATCAGCAGTATTTAGCAATCTTCTGACTTTTATCAGTGTCTGGTTAAAGCTTGTAGGAGGAGCTTTCATTCTCCTATGACTACTTTGAAGCTGCAGGACCCCCAACCCTCTGTCTGGACAGTGATCATGCACCCTCAAAAAAAAAAAAAAAAAAAAAAAAGAAGTGCAGAGGCTCTGTACTATCAGCAGATTGGGGACTGTGGAAGAAGGGGAGGATTAAACCCTAAGCTTCCACAGTGAGTATAACAAGCATGCTTTAATGCATATACAGACTGATTTTACTATTGTGGGTTTAGTAACACGAATGTGGCACCGGGGACTGAAGACCAGTGAAGAAACCAGCACAAGTGAGGACGGCGTGGGATCACTCAACAGTTTATTAACAAAAAGTCAGCAGCTACAGCTTTTGTACCTGCTAACTTTTAGATTTTTCACTTTAAGAATTGACTGAAGAACCGCTTTAAAATTTGTATTTAGCGGAGGTAAGCTTTAAGAGAAAAAATAGCTTGTGACTTTTGAAAGCATGCTTACGAGGACTAAAGCATAGAAAGTTTTGGGCAGTGAAAAACTGAAAAAGGCACCACATCCCTAGGCATAAATAACTTCAAAAGATACATATACACACACACTATTTTTACATTCAATAATCAATTGTATAAATTTCATACAACAATGCTGCCACTTGTACTCAACATGTTTCGCTCTGAAAGAGCTTCTTCAGGAAATTTATAGTGCTGAATGAAGTTTAATACAATTAATCTGGATATTCAAATCTGACCAATAGGTTTCCTCATTGCATTAGAAACAAGTCAAGCTGGAATGCACGAGAGACAAATCAGCATTTGGATTTTCCTTAATTTCAAGTGGCCACCCACAAAAGAGGGGAAAAGTATCAAAAAGCAACCTTCCAGCAAATATTCAAGTCTGGAAAGAGAAGGTTTTTCAAGAGATGGTGAGGGAGAGAAGAGGCTAACAACCTCTCTCTCTCTGGAAGATTGGCTCTCATGCATTCCAGCTTGACTTGTTTCTATTGAAATGAGGAAACTTATTGGTCAGATTTGAAAATCCAGATGAATATGTTTTGTTTTAAAGAAGTTCCCTCTCCCTATGGTTGCAACTTTGTGTCTTGACCCAGGTTTTGGAAGATTTATCCGATTGTCTCAAGAATTGATTTTAGATTAATTGTATTAAACTTCACGCAGCACTATAAAATGTACCGAAGAAGCTCTTTCAGAGCAAAACATGTTGAGTACAAGTGGCTGCATTGTTGTATGAAACTTATACAATTGATTATTAAATGTAAAAAAAATATTTAAAAATATTGTTGTTATTCTAATAAAATTTAAATTTTTTTTTAAATATATTTTTTTTTTCAATTGGCACCTTAAAAGTCCCATTTCCTGTATCCTTGGAGGACTAAAGTCTGTTTTTTATAGATTTGTCCTGTGGAAAAGCCATGTTGCTTTATTCATTCTTTCAAACAAGCAGACAATAAAATTCTAATACTGCCCAATCAAGGAGCATTCTGAACACAGCAAGAAATGAAGTGAAATGTGACGACTGAAAACGAACTGCTAGACAGCCGGGTACAGAAACGTACGCCCCCCCTACATAAGGATCAGAAGTTCAAGTATTCAGCTTTAATAAGCTCAAGAAGGACAAAAGTGTTTTATTTATCATGTTATGCTTACTTTACACTAGGTTTACTTTCGGAGTCTTTTATATCGGCCTCTCGGTCAAGATCAAGTGAAGATTTTTTTTTTTTTTTTTTTTTTTTTTTAGATGAATAGTCTAATCCAAAATGGTGTTGTTAATTCCATGTCTGCCTATAAACAATGTTTTTGTTTACAGTTTCTAAAATTAGGTCAACTTGATCTAAAACCAGCCTGTCAACCTTTTTACCCCATAAGAACCCTTAAAAGAATTTTCAGGTCTCAGGGAACCTCTTCTAAAATCAAATTATAGAGAAGTCAGTGGGGGAAAATGGTCAGAATACCAAACCTACAAACAGCTACTGTAAATAGACCATTGGTATCATGCTGAAGGCTGTGCAAAGTGCCATTGGACCCGGAACTCTGGTGATATCACCAGATAAAAAAAGGTAAATCAGATGGTCGGATGACATGTTTCCCCAAATCATCACTGAAACTGGAAAATTTTTTTAATTCATTTGGAAATCAAGGTCCCAGAGTCTGGAGAAGTGGACAGGCACAGAATCGAAGTTGCATGAGGTTCAGTGTGAAGTTTCCGGTGTCAGTGATGATTTGCGGAGCCATGACATCTACTGGTGTTGGTCCACTGTGTTTTATCAAGTCCAAAGTCAGTGCAGCCCTCCACCAGAAAATTCTAGAGCACTTCATGCTTCCCTATGATGACCAGCTTTATGGTGATGCGGATTTAATTTTCCTGCAGGACTTGGCACCTGCCCACACCGCCAAAAGTACTAATACCTGGTTTAATGATCATGGTATCACTGTGCTTGATTGGCCAGCAAACTCGCCTGACCTAAACCCCATAGAACAGTGGTTCTCAACTCCTGACCTCAGGGCCCAATAACAGGCCAGGTTTGTAGGATAACTGAAATACATGACAGGGGATATCATTTGCTGCTCAGTGATTGCAGTATTCTAGTCTGCAACTCCCCAAGGTAATACTTAAAATCTGGCCTGTTAGTGGGTCCTGAGGACCAGAGTTGAGAACCACTGACCTAGAGAATCTGTGGGGTATTGTCAAGAGTTAGATGAGAGACATCAGACCCAACAATGCAGACGAGCTGAAGGCCACTATCAAAGCAACCTGGGCTTCCATAACACCTCAGCAGTGCCACAGGCTGATCACCTCCATGCCACGCCACATTGGTGCAGTAAGTGATGCAAAAGGAGCCCCGACCAAGTATTGGATGCATACTATACTGTACATGGATGTACTTTTCAGTAAGCCAACATTTCAGTATTAAAAATCCTTTATTGGTCTTTTGTAATATTGTAATTTTCTGAGATAATGAATTTTGGGTTTTCACTAGCTGTAAGTCAGTCATCAAAATTAAAAGAAATAAATGCTTGAAATACCGTATTTATCAGTGTATAACACGCACCTTTTTTCCCCATTAACATCAGGGGAAAATCGTGGGTGCGTGTTATACGCCAAACCGCAGCCTTGGAGGGGGAGGCTGGAACGAGCGGCGCTGAAATAGACAGAGCCGAGTGTACTGTGAACTCGGCTAGACTCGGCTCCGCTTGCGGTTCCGCCTCCCAGCATTTACGTCCCACCATTGGACTGGTGTTGTGTCTATCATAGGAGCCGGGCCAAGGGGCGGGACTTCCCACCTAAACTTGGGGTTCGTATTAAAAGCTGGCGCGTGTTATAAGCCGATAAATACAGTATATCACTGGATAACACATCTATATTAAAAAAAATATACGAGTTTCACTTTTTGAATTGAATTACTAAAATAAAATTATCTTTTTACGATATTCTAATTTTAGGAGATGCACCTGTATGTGATCCGGCGCACAGGTGCCGCCCTGTAGCAGTAAAACTGCTATATGGGGGGGGGCTGAAGTAGTTCTATTATCTGCAAAAGGAGCCTTGAGACTCCCACTATAGAAAGAGTTATGACAATATATTAATGGGAAGAAAGGGGAGTTAGGCTGGCCATACACTATACAACTTTCTTACTCAATTTACTTCAACCATGCAGTACAAGGGCCTGCCTGATTGTATACAAAATTGAAAGCATTTAGGTTTGATCTCATAATGTATGGTTTTGGTAAATCTAAAGGAAAGTTGAACAAGAAAAAAAATTGTATAGTGTATGGCCAGCCTTAGGAAGACCCAGGAATGTCTCGCTTATGAAGGCTCGGCGATAAAATAAACCAGTGGGGGATTATATTCATTAGCGTCCTCCCTATAAAAAAAAGATTAATTTTTGGGGGGGAAGGAACGACGCTAGGTACTGCAACCAGATGCAATTTGGTTGGCCCCAAATGTGAGGAACAAAGCACAATAAAGTCCATGCAAGCAATACAATAAAATTAAACGCACAAGACATGATCTCAGTTCATTATCTTAATTAAAAATGGATGCAAGAACAGAGGCAGTTTCAGTTCATTAGTATTTAAAATGACATAACTGGAAGATTTATGTAATAGCCCAAAACATGTACTCCTCTGTGCTTCATATATCTCTGAAACAGAACAACGCAGATGAGAAGACTTAGGGAAAGCTTTATGCTCCGTTCACACCTAGGTGTTCCGCATCTCAGGCAGAAATCGCCGTGATGCTGCCCGCAATTCCAGAACAGATGCAAAATCACAGGATGCGCTTGCGATCCCGTAACTTTTCAATGGCACCCTATTCTGGAACTTCTTTGGGGCAACAGGCGTCCCACTATTTTGTTCGCACGATTTATCGGGCGACTATCGCACTAGCGCACTTTGCGGCAGACTTTGTCCGGCGGACCGGA
Organism: Aquarana catesbeiana; assembly: GCF_042186555.1. Lineage (NCBI taxonomy): Eukaryota > Metazoa > Chordata > Amphibia > Anura > Ranidae > Aquarana > Aquarana catesbeiana. Next base: position 386,422,448 of record NC_133329.1, on the reverse strand, counting down.
GTCCGTCGGACAATTCGATCGTGTGTGGGCCCCAGCGGACTTTTTTCTCCCAAAAGTTCGACGGACCTAGAAATGAAAAATGTTTCAAATCTTTCCGACTGACTCGAGTCCGGTCCAAAAGTCCGCTGGTCTGTATGCGAGTCCGACGGACAAAAAAAAAAAAAACGACGCTAGGGCAGCTATTGGCTACCAACTTCATTATTTTAGTCCGGTCGTACGTCATCACGTACGAATCCGTCTGACTTTGGTTGATCGTGTGTAGGCAAGTCCGTTCATTCGGAAAGTACATCGAAAAGTCCGCCGGACCAAGTTTGCCGTAAATTCCGCTCGTGTGTACGCGGCATTACTCTTACCTGCTCTGTGTAATGGTTTTGCAGAGCAGCCTAGGTCCCCCACCGGTGCTCAGTCCCACCCCCTGCTGCCTCCTCACTGGCTGCGATTGACAGCAGTGGGAGCCAATGGTTTCAGATCTTGTGCTTATCGCTAGATCAGGATTGGGCTCCGTTGAGTATAAAAGGGGGGGGGGGGCCTTGATACAATAAATGCATAAAGTTAAGGAACGCTCTTACTATCACTTACATTGTTTTATGCTACGGAAATGTAATATATTTTTTTTTACTTTATTAATCATTTATTGCATTTAAGCACGTTTAAAAACTTTTCTATGGGGAAAAAGTTAAAGCTTCAAAAATGCACCAAAAATCTGCTTGAATCGAGCTACAATAGTAGCTCCAAAAATTTTGAGCTTCAGGCGACTTCGAGTGGAGAGTCCATAGAGATGTGTTGAATTTCTCTCCTCCAGGGTTTGGGAGCTTCGAGTTACAGAACGCTCAGGTGTGAATGGGGCCTAAAAGGAGGGGGGTGCAGAGGATAAAACCCCAACTTGTAAACTGCAGTAACCAAGAAGAACCAAATCCGATTTCAGTTTATTCAAGTGAGATCGCTGTAATGGAATTCTGGTTGTGATGGATTACTGCACTTCACCAGGGTAATTAAGCCTAAAAGGTCTCCTAATTAAAACTACGGAAACATTATTTGAAATTTATACTGAACCATTACATTGTCCATACAAATGGAGAATGTCAACAACAATCTACTAAGCCTTTCCTTCACACAGGTACAAGTTATCCCTTGAGAGCTGTCCATGGTACATGTTTACACTTCTCCAAGGCTAGGTTCACACATGTCTAGCTGCGGTTGTTTTTTTCACCTGTTCAGGAGAGATTCAAGTGTGATTTTTTTTAGGCTTCATGTACATGGGACGTTTTTACAACCTCTCCTGTGAGATTTAACTTGATAGTATCCCATGTTTAAAATTTCCGTTTTGCCAGGTTTACATGCCGCGTTTTGCGTTTAGAAGCATTTAAAAAAAAAAAAAAAAAATAGAAGAGGCAAAAATGAGAAACGCCTGTAAACGAAAACGTGGCTAAACGCGTGTTGCCGCGTTTGAAATGCCTCTAAACACAGCTTCTGAATGAATTTTTTTGGGTTCCAAAAAAAGCCTCTAAAATACAACTGCCTAGAAATGACTCTAAATGACCCTGTGTACATGTATTGATAAGATAACAGAGGAGAGTTCAGGAGCAGTTGAAAAAAAATGCCCAACTGCTCCTAAACGTCCATTTACCAGCAGCCGTGTACATGAGGCTTTACTTGAATTCACACCCAAACTGGACCCAAAAAGCACACAGGACCCTTTTCAAAAACTGATCACCGCTGCTCTGGAGCGTGAACCGGCTCCATTGAAAGCCGGTCCGCTTCAAATGTTACGCGAATAGGATGCAGTTAAAGCATCCGATTTGCATATATGTAAACCAAGCCTAAAGAACAATACAAGAGAGACAACCTATGTTGCACACATGTAGACTCTATAGGGTTGATTTACTATGCACTTTTCAAACTGCAGTTGCTCCAGAGATTAGTAAATGAGCAGAAGCTCTGCTGACTTCCATCATCCAATCATGTGCAAACAAAAAAGCATTTTTTTTTTCTCCCCTTACATGCGATGGGGCACTGAAGCTCTGCCTCATTTATTAAGCTCTGGAGCAACTGAACTTGCAGAGTGCAACTGAACTTTGCAAAGCACACAGCCTATTTACCTTTAGTAAATCAACCCCTATGAGTTGATAGAGCAGGGACGTTCAAAACTTTGTGCTACTAACACCATGGTTGCTTGAACCAATAAAGGACTTCAAAGCTTATCTATAGTCAAACTTAAAAAAAAATCTAATATTTATTTTTAAATTGAATTAAATTTGCAGCCTATTCCTAATCTGAACAATCTTGAAGTTCGTAAACGTACTTTATGAAGAAACCCCACACAATTACTTGCTTGAATTCTGTCACACGTAGACACTATGCTCGATGAGTAGGCACCGCTGTGTCACACATTTCACAGAGCCTGCCTGCTAAACTACAGAGGTGCAGAAAGAAGTATCAGGAGGCGGAGTCAGGACATGAATTACTGCTTGTAGGCAAGGTACCATGGGATATGTAGTCCTTAGCAGGTGCAAAGCATATTGGGAATCCAGAAAGTTGTAAAAAGGGACAGCCAGCAGACAGGCAGAACTTACAACTTTGTTTTTTTTTTTTTTTTTTACTTGCCTGTTCTGCACAGTGGTTTTGGGTAGAGCAGCTCCTATCCTCTTCTGGAGGTCCCCCACTGATGCTCCAGGCTCCTCCTCTTCACCGGTTGCCTGCAGGGAAAACTGCTTTCCCTGGGGGTACCCGTGTGTGCCATTTCCCGAGTTCCCCTGCTGCATCCATAGACACAGACAAGGGGACTCAGCCCCACCCCCCATTCCCGTGTCACTGGATTTGATTGACAGCAGTGGAAGCCAATGCTCCCGCTGCTATCAATCTGTCCAATGCGGAGCGAGACAGCGGCAGGAGTAGCTGCGTACATGCACACCGCTGGATCAGATGGGTTTAGGTAAGGAAAAAGGGGGTCCAGGGGGCAGCTGTAGCAGAGGTTTTTCCCCTTAATGCATAAAGATAAAAAACCTTCTGCCTTTACATTAACCTTAAGGGCCAAAAGGAACTAATGAGGGCATGAAAATGGCAAGCTCTGACACTACATGAAGTAGTGAATTGTAGGTCAGATTAGCCCAACAGTTGTCAATAAAAAAGATTTGGGAGGTTACTCTAGGTGTGTGCACTCAAACCTAAATACTTATTTTTTTACCCCTATGACAAAGCCATAAAGGGGTTGTAAACCCTCAAGGTTTTTCACCCTAACGCATTATATGCATCAAGGTAAAAACCCTTCTGTAGTGCAGCAGCCCCCCCTTTTACTTACCTGAACCCGATCTTTCCAGCGACGGGGGCGACCGTAGCAGCTGTCTTGGGTCCTCATTGTATAGACTGATAACAGCAGGAGCCATTGGCTCCCGTTGCTTTAAATTAAATGCAGCGACACGGGGGGCAGGGCAAAGTCCTGCTGTCAATGGACGCAGCAGCAGGACTCGGGAGCGCGCCAGCACAAGTGCTACCATAGAAAGCGGCTCTCCGTGAGGGCACTCGAGAAGAGGAGGAGCCAGGAGGGCCGCTGGAGGACACCAGAAGAGGAGAATCGGGGCCGCTGTGTGCAAAGCCCTTGCACAGAAGAGATAAGCATAACATGTTTTTTTTTGTTTTGTTTTTTAACAAACCTTTACATCCCCTTTAAAGTGAACAGATCTCTCGAAATAGATAAAAATTTCAACTAAAACATATAACTGAAAAAACAGTCTACAACACTTAAATAAAAAAATAAATAAATAAAAATAGAGAAAAAAAAAAAATCTATAAACTTACATTTCCTTGTCATTCTTTTCACCAGGAATAACCAAAGTTTCTAAACAAAGGGCCAGTTTACTATCCTTTAGGTTTAAGGCAGACTGGACTGTCACCAGTGAAGGGAGATAATGCCTCCGTGTCAGTGGGAGTAAACGAGGTCTCAGGTTTGGTGTTCAGTAGGAGCAAATAAAATTACATTCTGCCTGTGGTCAGGAGGAATTGTGCTCCATCATTGGTGTCATGGTAAGGAATAGTGCTCCATGAGTGGACTCCAAAATGCGGCCCTTGGGGCACCCTTTCACCCACTGATACAAACAATGGGGAACCATGCTCCTAAAGACAGCAATAATGGGGCACCATGCTCCTAATGACACCAAAGATTGGGTATTGTTTTTTTTCTCACTTTAGTCAAAACCTTTTCTACTCCCAATGGCCACAGGCTGGCCCCCTTAAAGTCCGAAGGACAGCGAACTGGCCCTTTGTTTTAAAAGTTTGAAGACCCCTGTTTTTTTTATCAATAGGAGGAATAATGCCCCAATGTTGCTATCAGGGGTTTAGACTTATGCTCCATCACTGGTGTCAGTAGAAGGAATAGTGATCCATTATGTCCACTAAGGGTGTCAGTTGGAGGAATAGTGTCCCAAGGGCGGATTAGAGGCAAGCAAAGGAAGGCATCCAGCCTGCAGTTTGGAAACCAGAGCTTTTTGACAATCACCAGAGACAGTTTTTATTGGTTGCCTATACAACCCCTTCTAACCCAGCTAAACACAGGCCACCTGTCACTGAAGTACTACAACTCTCAACACACTAAAAGGGCTTGTAGTCATGTAGCCATAGCAGGGTAGTCAGCCGCACAACCGCAGTAAGATATAAGCTTTCCCAGGATGTCGGTTCAATCCTTGCAGTACGAGTCGTAAGATTCGCAGCTGACCCTGATAATCACAGGTTTTCAGGCGCTGTTAAAAAGGCACACGTGAACAGAATGCAGAGACAGAGCCGCTTGGCAGTCTACAAGTTTATTGCCAAGTAAATGTGTGTTTAGTTGAGCAATAAGATCTAATAGCAAAACTGTCCGTACTGCTCTAATTCACTGTATTCCCTCCGGATCTCATGCTTCTTCCCTCAACTTTTTTTTTTTTGATTAACATTTTCTTGCTCGATTCTTTTCGCCAAACAGAACTGGGAAGCCTTTAGACCTCTCAAAGCCAGAAGGGTCTTGACCAGTCTGACTCAGTGTGCTACAAGGAACAATATTAACAGCCAAAAAAAAAAAAAAAAAAAACCTGCCAGCTCCACATGAAAGCACAGGCCATTATTCAGCCTTGTTGAATTTGCTAAAAGCATTCCACTCCCGAAACGACTGATATCTACATCTGTGGCCCCGATAGCATGCTGTCATGGACAGAACAGTGTATCCAACAATGCAAAAAAAAACTTACATGTTTCCATAGTAAAGTATGTATGAATAAAACAAAAAATAAAATAATTCAAGGTAAACAACTCAGTAGTAAAAGCACTTTGCTTCAAACCAAAACAATGGCTGCGGCGTGGCTCTCTTTTTAGGTTGAAACAGCACTTTTACTTCTTGTGACATGCGAGTTGATCGCCCATAAGTGGAACCTCTGGCTTCACTGGAATATGGGGGGGGGAGCAAAAAAAAAAAAAAAAAAAAAGTCTGGGGTGCCGACATCACTGGAACCCTGGACAGGTAAGTGCCCTAATCTTAAAGTGGTTGTAAACCCTTACAATCCACTTTTTACTACAGGTAAAGCCTATAATAAGGTTTACCTGTAGCTACCCTGGATATCTCCTGAACGTGCACATTTAGGAGATATCCCCTGTATTAGGGGATATGCCGTTGCTTCAGTTAGTGTGCCATTACTGGCGGCTCCCGCGCACATGCGCAGGAGTGACATCATCGCGGCTCCGGCCAATTACAACGCCGAAGCCCGCGACAGCCGGAATTAACTCTGGGAGACATGTCGCCAGCCGGAGCTGTGTACTGGGACTGTTGCGGGGGCTTCGATCTACGGTGAGTATTTTATAAGCTACTATGCAGAGAGTTTTTTTTGTGGGTTTAAAACCACTTTAAAAGTCAGCAGCTACAATATTTGTAGCTGCTGATTTAATTTGTTTGTAGGGGAGAGGAACTCCTCTGATTAAAAAAAAAAAAAAAAAAAAATGTATTTTATTCGTACATACTTCACTATGGAAGTCTTTTTATATTATTGGAGGGTATGTTTGTTTGCTTTGGATCTGTGCTGGTTATTAAAGTGGTAGTAAACGGCTGCAGAATAAAAAAAATGAAATTCAATTAAAAAACAAAAACACAACACACATGTAAAAAAATGGCATAATGTGCCAGTATGCATCGAATACTAGCACATTATGAAATACTTGCCTTTGAAAGAAGCCCTTCCAGCAGCACGCCATCACCGCTAAGGGCTGACATCTTCCCCTGGTCTTTCTTTCGTGTTCGTGGGCTCCGGCCCCGAGTGACGCATGTCCGGCATACCTTCAGAGATCATGCGTCGGTGACGTCAGCTGCTACATCCAGGGTGAATATCTCCTGAATGGTGCACGTTTTAGGAGATATTCATTTTACCTACAGGTAAGCCTTATTATAGGTTTACCTGTAGGTAAAAATCACAAAGCGGGCTTTACTACCACTTTAAAAAGGCGAGTAAAAGTTATACAGCATTTTTTTAAATTATGCTATAAGAATATGTAACAAATATAAAGTAGGGTTATCCCAGTCTGGAAATACACGAACGACTAGCCTTTATGCTGTAGAGATCTGATCGTAGGAAGGTTAGAGTAGTTAGGAAAGAGAAATTTGGGCAGGGCTGACAATACTCAGTCCACAAAAAAAAAAAAAAGCGGTCAGTTTATAACAGGACCAAGTGCAATTCTGTTCTTGCAGCATCTTTATTAAAGGAATAAAACATGTATAAAACGTGCATATATAGCAGAAATCTTCTGCTTATGCATTTATTTTAAATGTTTGCCCCGATATACATAAGGCTCCATTCACACCTATGCTTACTGAGCGTTTCTGCAGTGCGATTTTACTGTATTTTTGCTTTGTGCCTTTTTTTGATGGGGTGTTTTTGTTTTTTTTGGGGGCAAATAAAAAAACAAAAAAAAAAAAACAAAAAAAAAAACACCTCATATTACAGCAAAATTGCGGTAAAAACGTACTACATGCTTTTCTGCAGCTTCTCCATTCAAGTCTATTGGGAGAAAAAAAAAAAAAAAAAGCAGCACCATTTTGCATTTAAAAAAGCACCTGACCCTTTCCAAAAAGGCAGACCCTTCCCTGCGGCCACAGCTTTTTACCTATGTGATTGGCTGTGTCCAATCACAACCGGTCACATGTGAACAAAGAGATGCAGTTTTATGACCCTCCTCACCTCACACAGACAGAGCAACCGCAAGAGGTAAGGGGAGAGGTGTATAATGAGAGCATAGGATCGTCATCAGTGCCCTGATCACAATGCAGCCCCTAAAGTGGCCAATGACACCACTTTGTGCCCATCAGTGCTGCCTTCCAGTGTCCATCGGTGCCAGTCCATGAGTTTCCTTATTTACAAAATTTTCTGACAGAAACTAAGAAAAAAAATTTTCCCCTTCAAAATTGTTGGACCTTTTTTTTTTGTTTTTTAGCAAAAAATAAAAACCCCAGTGGTGATTAAAAGCCACCAAAAGAAAGCTCTATTTGTGGAAAGAAATAAAAAAAATTGAATTTGGGTACAGAGTTGCATGACCGCACAATTGTCATTCAAGTGCGACAGCGCTGAAAACCGAAAACTGGCCTGGGCAGGAAGGGGGAGAAAGTGCCTGGTATTGAGGTGGTTAAACTTTCAAATACTGTTTAATCATTCTTTTGAGCCTCAAACACCTGCCGCACCGCGTTGGCAGGATGACAAAACTATTCATAACGGAAGCTTCTTAATAAATATGCTTTAACTGCCTAAACACCTACCCATCAAATCAAAAGCCTATCTGAGCAATAGCACTGTACACGGCCTCCCACCAAGTTTTATTTCGGTAACACAGGTATAGAGGGGAAAAAAAAAAAAAAAATCGGTTAAAATAAAAAGTTTTTTTTTAAAAAAAGGAAGGGGGATAGCAGGTAATGTTTGCATTGGAAAATAAAAAAAAAAAAAAAAAAAAAATTTATATATATATATATATATATATATATATATATATATATATATATATATATATATATATATATATATATATATATATACACACACACATATATACACACACACACACTCTCAAGCAGGGCCATCCAATTCCTCCTGTATTGATACTGTACTGTCCCCATGTTGTAAAGTGCTGTGCAAACTCTAATAAATATAAATTATATATTTATTAGAGTTTGCACAGCACTTTACAACATGGGTACAGTATCAATACAGGAGGAATTGGATGGCCCTGCTTGAGAGAGAATATTATTTATATATATATATATATATATATATATATATATATATATATATATATATACACATATATATATATATACACACATATACACACACACACATACACATACAGGATTTATGTAGTGCCAACAGTTTGCACAGCACTGTACAACATGGGGCAAGACAGTACATGAGGAATCAGAGGGCCCTGCTCGTAAGAGCTTACAATCTAGAAATAAATAAAATGATGTTATAGTAAAAAAAAAAAAAAAATTATATAATACACAATTTTTGTGGGGTTTTTTTTTTATTTTTTAATAGAACAAAAGAAGCTTGTATGCATACAAATTTAGCAGCTTATATCTTGGGTTCTACAGATCATTCTAAAATACCAAATTTCACTCCTTAATCATACCCTTAAGCCTAGGTTCAGATTGTAGCAGTTCTTGCATGCAGCACTTGTGCGGGCAAAGCAGCCCCATTCATTTGAATGGGCTGCTGCACCTTATAGGAAACATCTGACCCTTTGAGCATGGAACCACATGGTATTAGGGCCCCAGAGGTTTCGAGCACCCAAAAACATACTCCGTTTCAAATGCATGGGAGCGCCATTAAGATTTAACGACAACCCCTACATGTCTGTAAAAAGGCAGTGCATTTTGCCTGCAGGTCAGGTAACGGGTGCAATTTACACCCATTCCTGGACCTGCTATAGTGTGATCCTAGGCTTAGGCTGAATTGCCAAGGAAGGAGTGTGATGAGTTTATGTTAAATATGTACACTTTATCTCACACCCACTGACTCTCTCTCTCCCCCCCCCATGTTCCCTCCATCACACCTTACTCATAGAATTAACACATTTATTAACGTTTTCTATTTTTAATATCTGTATAAAACCCACCAACTCAAACACTTTATTTTTAAACACCCAGAATTTTTTTCCTACTCAGCTGCTCTTCCTACCAGCAGTTTTCCCTTTTTTTTTTTTTTTTTTTTACAATTCACTGAGCAGGAACAGATAGGATAGCTCGCTATAACTACAGCCTTTATGGGAAGCTGTCAGTGGGTGAAGATTGACAGCCATCAAAAAGAAGATGGATTATTGGAGAGGAGTGCTTCCCAAAGCAAATCGGATTTTATCTTTCATTTTGCAATCTTCCTCTGGCCAAACAAAAGCTAGAATCCAGTTGGTCGTTATAAGCATCAGTTCCCCTATTGTCTGGTCAGTTTACTGGATTTACAATCTAACACGCAAAATGAAAAATAAAAAAAATTGTGCATTTCAAATCAGAACTCAGAATGAATGTGGGTCAGCATTGATATAAATACACCATGTAGTCAATGGGCCCCAGCGCATTCAAAAATCTGTATGTAGCTTATAATATTGCTCTTAGTTAACCCCTTCACATCTAAAGGGTAAAACAATTCCTAATGCCCAAGCACAATTTTGCAACTTAGAAAAAACGTACACACAGTGCATCCGGAAAGTATTTACAGCGCTTCACTTTTTCAACATTTTGTTATGTTACAGCCTTATTCCAAAATGGATTAAATGTATTATTTTCGTCAAAATTTTACAAATACCCCATAATGACAACGTGAAAGAAGTTTGTTTGAAATCTTCACAAAAGTTAAAAATTAAAAAAAAAAAAAAAAAAAAAAAAAAAACATACCACACGTACATAAGTATTCACAGCCTTTGCTCAATACTTTGTTGAAGCACCTTTGGCACCAATTACAGCCTAAAGTCTTTTTGGAGTATGAGGTTACAAGCTTGGCACACCTATTTTTGGGCAGTTTCTCCCATTCTTCTTTGCAGGACCTCTCAAGCTCCATCTGGTTGCACAGCCATTTCCAGATCTCTCCAGAGATGTCCGATTGGGTTCAAGTCTAGGCCACTCAAGGACAGTCACAGACTTATATCGTAGCCAATCCTGACTAGTCTCCCAGTTCCTGCCGCTGAAAAACATCCCCACAGCATTATGCTGCCACCACCATGCTTCACTGTAGGGATGGTATTGGCCAGGTGATGAGCGGTGCCTGGTTTCCTCCAGACATGATGCTTGCCATTCAGGCCAAAGAGTTCAATCTTTATTTCATCAGACCAGAGAATTTGGTTTCTCATGGTTCAAGAGTCCTTCAGGTGCCTTTTGGCAAACTCCAGGTGGGCTGTAATGTGCCTTTTACTGAGGAGTGGTTTCCGTCTGGCCACGATTGGCCTGATTGGACGAGTGTTGCAGAGATGGTTGTAATGGAAGGTTCTCCCCTCTCCACAGAGAAACACTGGAGCTCCGTCAGAGTGACCATCAGGTTCTTGGTCACCTCCCTAACTAAGTAAGGCCCTTCCCCCCCGATCAGTTTGGCCGGGCGGTCCGCTCTAGGAAGAGTACTGGTGGTTCCAAACTTCTTCCATTTACAGATGGAGGAGGCCACTGTGCTCATTGGGACCTTCAATGCAGCAGAATTTTTTCTGTACCCTTCTCCATATTTGTACCTCGATACAATCTGTCTCGGAGGTCTACAGACAATTCCTTGGACTTCATAGATTGGTTTGTGCTCTGACATGCAATGGTAACTGTGGGACCTTATATAGACAGGTGTGTGCCTTTCCAAATCATGTCCAATCAACTGAATTTACCAGAGGTGGACTCCAATCAAGTTGTAGAAACATCTCAAGGTTGATCAGTGGAAACAGGATGCACCTGAGCTCAATTTTGAGTGTCATGACAAAGGCTGTGAATACTTATGTACATGGGATTTTTTTTGCTTTTCATTTATTTCTTCAGGACAAAATTGGGCTTTCATTTAATCATCAAAAGGATATACCACCAAAGTATAACCCAAAATTAATTCTCCGGCTCCTGGCGATCGCAGCAACACCACATATGTGTATATTAGTTATGGTTTGTACCCATAGTACAGAAACAATAGTATGTTAGTATGTTTTTAGGTCAGACGACAAAAACCTGAGGAAGGGAAAGGAAAGGAAAAGGAAAGCAGAAAGGAGACAAACACGAGCGGCCTTTGCAGTGAACTGTTCACTCTGGTAGCCAATTAGAGGCTATTACAGTGATCAAGTGACATATTTTACTTATCCCTGTTGAGTGCCCCCCACCCACAGTAAGCAGCTTGCTTTAAGAGCACCCGAGTCAAGCCGCAGCTCCCTGTCACCATTAAGACACAGAACCGCGGCCCAACCCCGACCCCTCTCTCTCCTCAGTGGCTCACTGACTCATTGACAGCAGCGGGAGCCAATAGCACTTTGCTGCTGTCTCAGCCAATGAGGAGGGAAAGTCCCTGACAGTAAAGACTCTTGTGCAACATCGTTGAATCGAGATGGGGCTCAGGTAAGTATTAGGGGGCTGCTGCACTCAAGTGGCTTTTTAATCTAATGCATAGCCTACAGGCCCATTGTATCTACCCTGTAAAAACAAAGATGCCTACACTTATCTATTCTGAAGTCGCTCCACTCCCATCACATGACCAGATTCAGTGTAGAGAAGGGACCGTGAAGAACGGATGCCCCATAGTAAGCTTTTGGGTGACGTCTTTTCCCAGGCTCAGCAGCCATTGGCCCTCCCTCTTCTACAATGAAACAGGCGCTGTTGAGATCATGTGACAGGACTGAAGCGACTTCAGAATAGGAAAGGATAGGCATCTTTCCTTTTACCATGTAGATAGAACAGGCTAAGAATGGGGGTGGCAGTAGATTTAAGCTTAGTTAGGTTTTGACTTCCACTTTAAGTCTAGGTTCACATCTTTGCGTTTTTAATCATTTGAACGGGCTGCTGAAACTCAGACAAAATCCCTGCACCTTTTCAAAAATGCAGCCACAAGGAAATCGCATTGCAGCTTCCAGTGCATGGAGGTGTCATGTTAAAGGCACAACGCACATCTGCTTAAAAGCACCAGGTTTTTGATAGGACTGCCTGCGGGTGTGGGAAAGCATGCTTTTTACATTCCTTCCCAAACCCACAATAATATGAGCTCAGGCTAAGGGCCGGTTTACACTGGTCCAACATGCGCTCCTGCTTCCAAAGCACAAGTAGCATGACATGTCAAAATCAAGAGTTCCCTATGAGAGCTGTCTTAACTGGCCCAACTTATGTCGGTCTGACTACTTTGGTCCGGCTTGGGCACAATTTCAGCCCATAGAAGCCCATCCAAGTTGGATCATCATTTTAATTGATCCGACTTGTGCTCTGAGAATCTTGAAGGGGAACTCCACTCAAAAAAAAGAAAAACCCCATACACATGGGGTGTGGTCCCCCCCAAAATCCATACCAGACCTTTCTCCGAGCATGCAGCCCAGCAGGTCAGGAAAGAGGCAGGTGAGCGAGCTCTCCCCTCCTTTTACATACCAGGCCACAAGCCCTTAACATGGGCGGGTGGGTGCTTTGGGGCAGGGGGAGCTATGCTGATGGGGACAAGGGCCTCTTCCTGACAACCCTGGGCGGTGGTTGTGGGGGTATGCAGGCAAGGGGCTTATCGGAATCTGGAAGCCCCCTTTAACAAAGAGCACCCAGATCCCAGCCCCCCTCCCTATGTGAATGAGTATGGGGTACATTGTACCCCTACCCATTCACCCAAAAAATAAAAATAAGTGTTACAAAAAAACACAAGAGACAGTTTTGGAAAAGTCCTTTATTAAAAATGAAGAAAGTCCTGTGTCGTAGCTCCAACGTGACTACTCCCTCCTACCGATTTCTTCTTTCGATTCTTCTCCAGGCGCTAGCTCCCGCAGTTGTGCCAGCTCCACTCTCTGCCGGTTCTTATACAGACATGGGGCGTGGCCGTTCTATGTCGTCAACTAAAGAGTCCCACCCCCTTATGACATCACTGCCGGGGAATGAAGTTAAAAAAAAAAAAAAAAAAAAACAACCTTCAGCCTTCACAACCACTAAGTTATACAATGCTTAACAAAAATAGGTATAACTGGTCTGCATTCACTTTAAGCCCTGCAAAATTTCCAGGCCAGTTATTACAAGACAGTAAGAAGTATTTGAAAAAGCAAAAACTAGCTGCGATTCATTATATGAAACTCAGAATAAGCCAAACATATTGGATTGTCAGAGTTAAACATAGGTACAGATTGTCAAAGATGGTTTCCTTTTAAGCCGTGTACACATGACCGAACTTTTTGACCGGACCAGTACGACGGAACAAATCCGTCGGACAATCCATGTGTGGGCTTCATCTGACTTTTTCTGTCAAAAATCAGGCGGACTTTAGATTTGGAACATGTTTCAAATCTTTCCGACGGACTCGAGTCCGGTCGAAAAATCAGTTCGTCTGTATCCTAGTCCGACCGACAAAAAAAGGACGCAAGGGCAGCTATTGGCTTTTAACTTCCTTATTCTAGGCCCTTCGTAGATCACGTTCAAAACAGCGGACTTTCAGACGGACCTTAGTCCGTTGGTGTGTGGGCAAGTCTGGTCGTTCGTAACGCAGTCAAAAGTCCGTCAGAAAGACAGTCGGACCTTTGATGCTGAAAAGTCCGCTCGTGTGTACGGGACATCAGGCTTTGTAGCAGAGGTTCATTGTTATAGGGTGTTCTCAGGATGAGCATTTTTTAAATGTATGAAGACCGCATTTTTTTGTGCTTTTAAAATAAATCCGACGACAGGCCAATGCAGCAAAAAAGCAGACTACCAGTCCTTTTACCAATGCAAAGCAATGCAGCCTGCTGGTCAGAAAGGTCCCCAATGAAAACACTTCATATTCCACAGACAAAGTGTTTGACAAAAATATAAAAACACAGCAAAATTTACCGGAATGGATGCATCTGATGATGGTTAGCCATAATAGTGGTAGCTCCATCCTAGATCAAAGCCAATGCTTGCATACTGTGTGTGCCCCACATTAAAGGTTTCCAAGGGTGTGCAATGTAGGATTGTATATTAGGGCTGGGATAAGTACAAGAGAATCGAATTGTCCTCCCTCGCCTAGCGTCAGTTTGTATTGTGATTTTTACCAGTTAGGTTTTACTATCCAGTCTACAGAGAAAGGTCTCCATTATCTACCAGCCTTGCAGCAAGTGCAAAGCCGCAGAACTTTCAGTGGTTGCAGCTTTGACGTGTCCAAGAAATCTTCCTTCACCCACTTATGTTTCAAATTAAGCAGAATAGTGGACCTGACAGCAGAGTGTCAGCCAAGAAAAACACAATCGCCTTCCATCTCCGGTACTCAGGAGCTTGTCACAGAGCAGGTACGCAGCACGTCCCAGATGGAGCACAGAGTGTCTCGTTCACTTACAATAGATTACCTGGAGCTCTGCTCTAGGCATAGAGCTGGAATGAACTTGCTAATGACTGCAGTAATCCAGGCTGAAGAACAGCAGGAAAGTAGTGCTGCTAGCTAAGAATACTCGCTATAATACTCCAAAATACTACCACCCCAGAATATGTAATAGAGACTGTGAAACCTGCAGCCATCTGTTATAGAATATGAGGGGCATATTTACAACAAGCAGGCAGATCAAGGCACATTTGGCAGCAAACACCCTGCAGAGCAACATTTAGTTTTAAATGTGAAACTGAAACGAAAGCCTAAAACTGCCTTTGCAGGATATCAAATGTGATTAAGAAAAGACAAAAAAAATTGTAAAAAATAAAAAAATGGGGGGGAGGAAGGACCCCAATAGCCTCACATCCTTCCCCCTTGACTTCAGAGTAGGCATTAGGTGCCACACCAACCATCTTAGACTGGCCATACACCTATAGATTATCTGCAGATTTTCTATGGTCAGATGGAAAAAGTGGAACAGATTACTCCATCTACGCTGAACTGTGTGGATGGAAGAATCTCCCACTGGCCCAAGCTTCCATATCTTGCTAGTTGGCACCGCTGGCTCTCACAATACCTGAACATTATGATTGGGTGCAGGCAGAAGCTTGGCCCAGTGGGAGATTTCTCCATCCACACAGTTTAGCATACATGGAGAAAACGGTTGCACTTTTTCCATCTAACTATAGAAAATCGTCAGTTAATCTATAGGTGTATGGCCAGCTCTAGTGAGAAAAAAAATAATTAAATAGATTTAATTGAATAATTGAATAGATTTAGCCAAAAGGCCTAGCCCAAAGAGGCAGTGAAGAAAAAAAAAAAAAAAAAAAAAAATGTAGTGACGTGGCCATGTGCCTTTTCACATCGTGGGGTTGCCAAATCCAAGCGTTACTAAGAGCACCTTGGGGTGATTCTCTGCCTTCCCAGTCCAAGGCCAGACAAGATGGGCCCATTCAAATCAGGAGGCACTGAGCACCTCCAATCTTCAGGAGAGGATTACTCCAGTGCCCCACATTCTGTGGGCACCCGGTTTCTGTTCCAGCCGATACTAACAAGCACACTATACAGCCAGCCATTCCTACTAAAAGGCCAGAATAGCAGCACAGCACCCTTACTGGACACTGATGAGGACAGATACTACACTTGATCTTAGCCAAAAGATATGTACTATTCAGGCAATGAGCAATTTCCCAGTCCATTACCAGTAAACAAAACTCTGCTCTAGTGTGCTCCTTTAGACGTAGTTATTGCCTCATTGGGTACCACCATTTTTTTGGCTCACACAACACAGATGAGGTTAAGCTAGGCTGTCAATCACAGGCTGCATGTAAAGCCAACCCAGCTCTTCTTAGAACGTTTCCCTGCTCTCTGCATATGTAAGAAGGTAGGAGATAGTGAGGAGAAATGGCTGTTGACAAAGTTAAAAATTTGCATATCAGGCAACAGCTCTGTTTAGCCCACTTAAAGGATAAGTTCCCTTTAAAAAAAAAAATAAATAAATAAATATAATGCACAAAACAGGCAGCAGCAGCATTGGGAACATGTAACATGTCCCACCCTAGAAACAGGTGGAACACGTAACATGTAACATGCTCCCAAAGTAAAACATCCTGGTGAAAGAAGGAGGAGTGCATTTCAATCAACTGATTAGAACTGCGACAATGACAGAGATCATTCAGAATTCCCTAGCAGATGCATTTGACCTTCTGTTGTGCTTCAGGCATGCACATTCGCATAGACATACATGAGAATGCAAGACCTTTTCAAAGCCAGCGAAAAAAAGCCACTAGATAGGGGTCCTAATAACCGGGCTCAAAACGCCTAGTGCATTAGCTACAGCACTTTATTAAACAGTGAAAGATAGAAACCAATTGCGAACGGTAGCGTATCGAAAATTCAGAAACCAGATGTCCGCTCTCCAAACCTCATTAGGTCCCAGCAGATAACGAAACCGCTGATGCGTTTAGGGGGACCAACCCCCTTCCTCCCCTTGCTCTAAGGAAGCGGGACTGGTCCCCCGAAATGTATCAACTAGTTACAATATCTGCTTGGAATGTGGTTGGAGGGCAGACATCTGGTTTCAGATTTTTTGATACAAACCAACTGCGAATGGTAGCGTATCTTTCGCCTTTTAATTAAGTGCTGTGAATAATGCACTAGGTGTTTGCACCCTTTTGTTTTTCAAAGACTGCCCGATCTAAGGAGGGCTGCAACGCCATAACCATTCAGTCCCAGTTGCGAAATGGTCACCACATCTCTAAATCTCATGGTCACCTTCTCTGCAAATTATTAGCGCCAAGGTGTATTTACTGTCCCAAGCTGAGCATGAGGAGATATCCGTTGGAATATATGATTA
The DNA here is from genome assembly GCF_042186555.1 of Aquarana catesbeiana. Classification (NCBI taxonomy): domain Eukaryota; kingdom Metazoa; phylum Chordata; class Amphibia; order Anura; family Ranidae; genus Aquarana; species Aquarana catesbeiana. The sequence goes on along the minus strand of NC_133329.1, from coordinate 386,405,591 downwards.
ACAATAAATCAGGTCAAAAAGATTGGGTCTGGAATCTGTCGTTCTAAATCTGACAAATGTAAAACCTAGATTTCCCATGGAAGGAGCCCGTGTTACACACCTATCCAACCCAAAAGAAAAAAAAAAAAATTTAGAGTTAACATTTAATGGGCAGAGGTCATAAAAAAAAAAAAAAAAAAAAAAAAGGAATTAGAGCTTAAACATATGCTACTATATAAACCAATTGAAAGATTAACCCTCTATTCCTGTTCTCCCAACTCCTCAAATTTGGCATTTTCTCCCAATATTAGATCTGATGACAAAGGTCATCAGAACAAATGGTCAATCTCCCTCGTGGGTTTGCAGATACCATTAAAAACATGACAAACGGCTCCAATCCTTCCCTACTCTATCCAAAATATAAACAAGTTTTGGGTTTAGATAAACTTAAACATTGGGCTTCATCGTCAACCATATAAAAGTAGGCTCTTAAAATGCTATGAGCCTTGGTTCCTTACCCCCAAAAACGGTCAGATTTTACACTATACACCAAACCAACAGCTCAGTACACAACTAGGCTTAATAAGGTTTGCCCTACACTGCGGACTTTTTCTTTGACAGGGAAAAGATTGCCAAAGCAATGGTGATGGTGATGCTCTGCCTCTGCATTCAGTGTCTGTGGACACCCTCCCTGTCTTACCTGACTAGCCTCAATCATTAAAGGGGTTGTAAAGGTAACAATTTTTTCACCTTGATGCATTATATGCATTAAGGTGAAAAAAGTTGACAATACCGCCACCCCCAGCCCCCCCCCGTTTTACTTACCCGACACCTCGAATCTCCGCTGCTCGTTCCCGTCTTCTCTATTGCAGCTCAGCCTGGTCGCTGATTGGCTACAGTAGATGGATTGAAAGCAGCGCAGCCATTGGCTCGCGCTGCTGTCAATCACATCCGATGACGCGGCGCGCCGGGGGGCGGGGCCGAGTGATACAATGAGCGGCTATAGCCGCCGGCTGTATCACGGGAGCGCGCCCGCAATAACTAACCACCATGCGAGGGAGCTCGCATTAAGGTGGTTAGTTCTTGCGGGTAGGAGCTGAAACAGCCGCCGAGGGACCCCAGAAGAGCAGGTTCGGGGCCACTCTGTGCAGAACGAGCTGCACAGTGAAGGTAAGTATGACATGTTTGTTATTTAAAAAAAAAAAAAAAATTACCTTTACAACCCCTTTAAGCACTGCATACTCTTAATGTTGTATACACCAGACTGATTTCTTTGAGACCCCAACCCCTTTTGATTGTTGTACTTTAGAGAGGATTCGGAAGTTTGACAATTACACAAAGAAGTTAACTATGTATCAACTTTTTTTTGATTTGTTCATTTGGATGTCCATACCAAAGATTTCCAAAGCACCAAACAACATTATCCTCAGAAGTCTGGAAAAACATACCAAAATCTCTCAGACTCCTTACACCAGGGGTGTCCCAAACTTTTTTCAAAGAGGGCCAGATTTGATGAAGTGAACATGTGTGAGGGCCGACCGTTTTGCCTGACATTCTTTGAACCATTAAAATTCGGTCTAAGGGTGTTCGTCCGAGTACTAATACACTGCCCAACAAGAAATCTCTTGCCTATGTGGCTGTGTGTGGTGAAGAGATGATCTCAGGCACGTTATTTGGAAATACCGTATTTATCGGCGTATAACACGCACCTTCACTTTAAGAGGGAAGTTTCAGGAAAAAAAAACGTAAACATTTTAAAGAAAGAACTGTGAAGCAAAATAAGGGTCAGTGCCCATCTGCAGCCCCACCGTAGCCATGAAGGATGCAGCACCCCCATGGCCAGGAATGCAGACTCACCATAGCCTGATCAATGCCCATCTGCAGCCTAGGAGGGGACAGGGAGGGGGCGGGACAAGCGCCAACAGATTACATACAGGAGAATCTGTTTTCTCGGCGGCCTCTTGAATACAAAGTCCTGCCCCCTATGATGGACAGAACAGTCGTCCAATGGCAGCGCAGGAGACGGGACTTCCCATTACAGAGGCCGCCTTGTAAACAGGAAATTGTCCTGTATGTAAGGCACTAGTCCCACCCCCTCCCTGTCCCCGCCAAGGCAGCCAGCATATAGATCTTTTGTGGCCCCCAGCCAAATTTGCAGTTTACTGATCGATTTTACACTCCTTGCCTGGAGCGGCGCTTGAACTCGTCAACAGGAAAGCAGCGATTAGCCAGATAAGACCTTTCCTTTCCCAATACTACACAAATTTGTTTTAGGCTTAGAAAAGGAAAAATAACTCTCATAGATACGAATTGGAAAATACTGGAGAATGAACCGGTCCTAAAAGTATATTTTAACCCATTGGTGGCTTCCAGTCAGGGTGGATATAAAATCAATGATTAAATAAATTGATTTTTTTTTCATTTAAATAAGATTTTTTTTGATTTTTATCAAATTTTAATAAAATGCTTTTGGAGTAAAAATATCTCTAAAGGTAGTTTTCCCATTTCAGATACATTAATAATTTAGTTTATTCAGCATGAAATGTAGCTTAGTTATGTAGCATGAGGCTGTATATTCTGCAACATTTACATTTTTGGTAAACTCATTAAATGAATCCAAGCTCTGCAAGCTGAGATCATTCCTCCCACTGATACCAATGATGGGGCGGACCATTCGGAGTCCGCCACTCCTTTCTACCAATCCCTCCACTGGCTTCCCATTGCCCAACAAAAAAATTCTAAAACACCAACAATAACATACAAAGCCATTTACAATTCTGCCCTGAGCCACATCACCAATCTCCTCTTTAAACGTCACCCAAAGCATCCTCTCTGCTCCTCCCAAGACCTTCTGCCCTCTAGCTCCCTTGTCTTCAGGACTTCGAGAGCCTCCCCCATCCTCAGCAACACACTACCCCAATCTGTCCGGTTATCTCCTACTCTGTCCACTTTTTGGCGATCCCTGAAAACTAATCTCTTCAGGGAGGCCTATCCTGCCTTCAGCCAACAACCGAATCTTCTACTTCCCTCATCAGTTCATCGCATACAGTCCCTACCTTTTGTTTCACCAGCTCCTACCTTTTAGATTGTAAGCTTGCCGGAGTTCTTGTATTGAATTGTATTGTCTCCCTTTTTATTGTAAAGTGCTGCGCAAACTGTTGGCGCTATATAAATCCTGAATAATAATAAATGTTCCTCCCACCAACACCAATGATGGGGAACCGTTCCTCCCACCGACACCAATGATGGGGAACCGTTCCTCCCACCGACACCAATGATGGGGAACCGTTCCTCCCACTGACACCAATGATGGGGAACTATCCCACCCTGAATACTAAACATGAGCACTATTCCTCCCACTGACACCAGGACATTTTCTACTACCACTGGCCACAGCCTGGCCCCCCTAAGTTCTAAATGACAGTAAACTGTCCCTTTGGGTAAATAGTTTGGAGACCCTTGCTTTAGAGTGTTCATATAAATCAGAAAGTGTGTTATCATCCACACCTTGTGGAAATCGCATCAAGCAAATAGACTCACCTCTACTTGTGAGCTGCTGAAAGGGAGGAGAAAAAAAAAAAAAAAACACCCAGCAACCAGTGCTTCCCTCCAAATTCACAAGAGATGCCCACCAAATATACATAACCACCATTAGGTGATAAAGGGTCACAATCAGTGCATAAAAAGGTTAATGGTCCCCATCACTGCAGTACCACCCTGGAGGGTGCTCAGACATGCTCCCGAAGTACCAACATATAAAGAAAGAGAGGACTCATGGGGTAATAAAAAAGAAAGACCGAATACTTACATACGCAAGAAGGAAAAACATGGCCATCTCACCCTGCATGCATCAGATCAAAGACTTTCTGGTCCAACTTCCAGTAAGGCATGTGTGATAACGTCACATCCGCTAGCCCCACCCCAATGTGTTTCGTCATAGTAGATGTCATCGGGGGGAGTGGCCGTTGAACACTTATAACCCATCTAGCCCATCTCTGCAATACATGCACATTTTTTCTATTTAAAAAAAGCTAAGTACAGAAAAATACCTGGTAATCTGCCAGAAATCCTGTAAGCCATTAACTTTTGGTTCAAGCTGAGAACGGTCTTTGTTACACTGAAATCCAAAGTAGTGTTGCCAGCCCTGAATGGGTTTTCACCTGCCAGATGAAAGAACATTTCCCCCCTTTCCTCACATTCATGCCATAAGGAGAATGTACTATGTATTCCAGCAGAGGAGAACTCCAGCAGAGCTGACAACACTGCTTTGGGTTTCAGGGAAGCAAAAGCAGCCCTTAACTCGCTACAGGAAGTTAGGAAAGCACTGGATTTCTGGCAGAATCCACAGGTATTTCTGTATTTGCAGCATTTTTAAGATATAAAACATGGAGGAATATACATGTATTGCAGAGATGTACGGAATGTTTTTTCTTAAATCTGCCCCGACGTACACTTTAAAAGAGCCTCTTAGGACAAAAACGAAAACATATTTCGAAGGTCCACATTCCATAGCCGTCATTCTCCCCGCTTTGCAAATGTACCACACTACACTGATTCCAGGGCATGGATTCAAAAAGGTAACAAACCCTGCGCAAGATCAGTAACGCAACAAGAATTATAAAAGGATCAGGATGACAACCCCGGGCATGTACCAGCAGAAACAAATCAGCAATAGCTTCTTTCATATTCTTGACACGTTACTTCGAAGAGCCAAATTTCTGCTTTCCTTTGCAAGTTCCACAAAATCCTGTTGACAGGCTAGCGATCTGCATATTTTGTAAGGCCTATAATAATGCAATAAAAAGTCGAAAAAAAAAATTGGAATATATGTATATCATTCACAGCCAACCCCACACAAGCCAATTTCAGGTTTTGCATGGTTACTGAAAAGCCGCATCACATGGTGCTTCTTGCATTTGTAAAGGACTCCAATAGTAAGATATTCCCACTAGGATTTCAAGCTCCAAAGTCAACTAATACTGCCATGTAGCATGCTTCTCCCTTTGGATTCTTCAAAGAGGTAACAAATAACTGGGGAATCCAGCAACAAGAGGCACCTTCATTATGACCTTGTTGACAACCTGCAGCAGGGAAATCTAATTTCATTCTATGAGAGATGCCAGAACCCGTAGGGTGATAGAAACCAGTGCAAAGCTGAGCAGATTCTAAAGAGGTTTTTTTTTTAAAGCGGAACTACACTACATCTGAGCACCACAAACCAAAAATGCTAATTCATTTTCAATCTTCAAAGCAAAACGCACCTGATTTTGCTGAGAAATCACTTTAAAACCACCCCCAAGCATTACGGTCTGTGGCCATCTTGAGAAAGGGTCGATGGTTCATATTGCATTTACTTCCAAAAAACCACCTGCCCTTAACTCAGGCATGCAGGCAGGAGGGAGTGCTTGGCTAAGAAAATCCCTCCTGAAGACTCCAGGGATGTATATCATCACTTGCCTAGGGCAGAAACCAGGAAGTAACTGAAGAGACGACCAAAAGAAAAAAGGAAGAATGAAGTTTAACAAGTAGATATGATATACTTCCCTATTAACTAATGCCAAGACGAAGAGCATAAGAATTAGTACTGTGGAAGTGGAGTCCAAAATGCAAGAAAGGAACAAAGGACTAGTCACTAGAACAGCCTTTTTTTTTTTTTTTTTTTTAAGGGATACAGTTTAGGCACAATTAACATTCCTGAATATTCTCTTTTTTAGATCGGAAAAAAAATAAATGTTTTCTGTTCACTTCAAGCAGGGGTGGACTGGGCCAGGGGGAAAATGCGCCCCCCCCCCCCCCCCCGGGGTGGTCTGATGCCCCGTAAAAAGACTGCACCACATCCGCCGCAGACATGCCTAAAGGCTTCCTGGTGAAGTAAAAACTCCCTGCCGGTGTCCGACCGAAGGCGGGCTGAGGACCGAAGGCATGCCAACCCCCACAGTCCTTTTCATGCAACATCATTGGCAATTGGACAACTGCTGTGTCACAGAGATGGGGAAAGAATATACAGCCCTGTGTAAGCTCCAGGGGCTTCTTTGCCTTGCTCCTGGCAGCCAAGCAGAGAAGGAAAAGAAAAATATATATGGTGCTGCTAGGGGGGTATCAAAGTGTTACTACACCCCGGACTCTTCTGCATTCACAATATCTCGTCTCCCACAGTACACAGAACATGCAAATGCAAATTTTAGTAAAACTAAAAACTGTTAAATACCTTTTTTCATCAGCAGTATATAGCAGACTTAGGTCTTCGATCAGTGTCTGGTTAAAGCTTGGAGGAGTTTTAATTCTCCTCTGACTGTCTTATGAGGCTGCAGGACCCCTGACCGTCTGGACAGTGCCGACTGGCCTTGTGCTGAACACATGCACCCTCCCAAGAAAAAAAAAAAATATCTCTAGCAATACACACCAAACTGAGCATGTGCAGAGTGACTCCAAAGGCTGTGTCTTATCAGGAGATGGAATGGGGACAGTGGAAGAAGGGGATGATCAGAGAAGGATCAAGTAGCATTTTTAGACCATGCAGAGGATTACACCACTTAGGTTCCACAGTGAGTATAACAAGCATGCTTTACACTACAGCATATACAGACTCATTTTACGGTTGTGGGTTTAGTAACACTTTAAGCTGGCTATACACCAGTACAATTGTGTTTGAACATGTATTGAGAAATTCAGAAAACATTCTGCAAGAAAACCCAGACAAAATTATGTTTGATCGCCTTGCCAGCGTTTTTGAATTCAATGTTCCAATTCAGGTTGCATGTGTGCATTTCAAGGAGTACGATTTTCCTGTATGAAAGCCACATTCACATTAGAATGATTTGGCGCTGTAAGGTACTCTGATACCATCAAGACTGATGCAGGGTCTACCGTGCAGGGGTCTCAAACTGGCGGCCCTCCAGCTGTTTCAAAACTACAAGTCCCATCATGCCTCTGTCTGTGGGAGTCATGTTTGTAACGGTCAGCCTTGCAATGCCTCATGGGACTTGTAGTTTCGCAACAGCTGGAGGGCCACCAGTTTGAGACCCTTGGTCTATAGGGTCTGCATTGGATGAGAGAATGCAAAAGGACAGTCCACTGCTGGGAGTTGGGGGAAGCGGAAGATAAAGTAAGGCAGGCCATACATTATGTGATTTTCTTTGCTGCAACCATGTCTCGATTTCCCTCCATTAACACAGTCAGTGTTGATTGGGGAATCCTTCCCACTGAGCCATTGTGCTCTCTCGGAGGTGGGTAGCCATTTGGTTTACCCTGCAGGGGCTGGCCGTAGACCAAAAAACATTCTGTCTTTGGGGACAGGACTACACATTAGCAGAACTGACTTCTCTTGAAGCTGCTCATCGGGGAGCAAACAGCGGCAATCTGATACAGGTTTTCTAACTTCTCCATTTACCCGGAGAAGCCTTAGATGGCGGAGTTGGCAGGTAGCTCACAAACGTCAAAACGCTCACCTAATCCGGCATCAGAAGGTCGTCATCTAATGTCTACGGGCACCATTTAGACTTTAAGACCAAGTACTGCTCAGAAGCCATGTTCAATTGATGCACTTCTGCATCCAACGAACGAAGCTTAAGTCAGAAGATTCCATTACACCAAAGGGGGCTTTTTCTGAGAAGCACCTGCCAGAAAATTGTAGCAGCCCTGCTCTGCCACACAAACCCATCTCCATAATTTCAGCATACTGCCCTCTACTCGAGTGCCGTGCTCTTCTCCACTGCCCCTGAAAGCGCGCAGGAAATGTAATTGTGTTAACCTTTTCCAGTCCCTGTGCGGCTTCCTGCTCGTTTCACGGTAGCGTCCGAAGCAGTCTTTATTAACGCCAAATGCTGCTGCAATGTTTTAATTTCATTAATGATAGCATTATCCTTTTCAAGATCCATTAGTTGATATTGATTTGCATGCATCACAACAAGAATCCCATAACATATCACTTACGGCTCATTATTTCACATAACCTGCCAGCAAAACAAGAAAAAAACAAAACAAACCCTAATAAAAAAAAAAAAAAAAAAACAAACAAAACCAACTAGTAAGCAAAAAGCCCAAAGCACTTACAAAAAGAAAATGCTTTCCCAGGTGTGGGAATATGAACGCATAGGCTAGTTTAAAAAGAAGGATACTGGTTTCATAATTTAACAGCAATTGTATTACACTTCCAGTCTGATCTAAATAGATGCGAGGAGCCGCGGCGCTACCGGTTTCCCACCAGGGGGCACCGTAATGCACAGGAATGCAGAACTTTGTTAAATTAGGTACACGTTCGAGAATTGAGCAAATAGCAATTATTTTTCATTAAAAAAAAAAAAAAAAAAATTCTAATTAACATCAGTCTTGCGCTGTTAAATATACAGATAATGGAAGCAATATGAATGTATTTGGTGCGATGAAATACTAATCATAAGTATTAATAAGTGTTAAAATGACTAAAGTATAATTTAGTAAATTAGAACGACTCTCCTTGAAGGAAGCGAGCAACTAGCATGCATAGTCAGGGATCGAATGATTGACAGCAGCAGCGTATGCAGGATCAGAGCAAAGAAAGTATCAACTGCGTCGCAGGTTTGGATTTTCCTTTAATACTTCTGTTGTATGCTCAGTTATGTCACATTGAGGAAACGAGACCAAGCATAGGAGCCAAAATTCTTTTTTTTTCCCTCTCCACTATGACATAGGTGGAAGAAAAAAAAAAAAAAAAAAAAAAAAAAAAAAAAGGGGGGGGGAGGAGCCAAATAGAAGATCCACATTTAAATTGTTACACATACCACAGCAACAGCCCTTTTTTATACCTTAAAGTGATATTAAACATAGTAATATGTAACATAATGACAGACCCTGCACTCAATATACAGTGGAACCTTGGTTACGAGTAACGCGATTAACGAGCGTTTTAAAAGACGAGCAATTTTTTTTTTAATTTTTACTCTGTTTGCGAGTGTTGTCTTGCGAAACGAGCAGCATTTAAGCTAATGGGGTGTGCAGTACCGCATTTGGCCAGAGGTGCGGGGGTGCCGGGGACACTCGAAACGGTTCGGAAACACTCGGAAATACTTTCCAAGTGCAGCCATGCTGTCCCCAAGTATTTTCAAGGCTCTCCGGCGCCCCCCTCCCCTGGCCACATGCTGTATTGCATGTAATAGAAGTCAATGCAGAACGAATTATCTTCGTTTCCATGGACTTCTATGGGGAAACTTGCTTTGATATGCGAGTGCTTTGGATTACAAGCATTCTCCTGGAACGGATTATGCTCATAATCCAAGGTTCTCCTGTATCTGGTCTCCCACAGAACATGGAAATACAATACATTTTTAGTAAAAACAGCTAAACACCTTTTCTCATCAGCAGTATATAGCAGTCTTGTGACTTCTATCGTGTCTGGTTAAAGGTTGTAGGAGGCATTTTCATTCTCCTCCGACTGTCCTATGAGGCTGCAGGACCCTCCAAGTACACACCGCATACACGCACATTATGGCTCCCTTCTGCATACCCCCTCATTTTTCCTAAGGCTACCTTTTCTGCAGGTCATCTGATAATGTATCTAGTTACATCACCCCCGGCTGCATTCTCTGGGGGTGTACACTACCATTTGCATGCGTTACAGGCAGAGTAAAATTAAAGTGAAATTTAACCCATAACAACTTGATAAAAAAAAAAAAAAAAAAAATTAAAAATGTTCAGCAAGAAACATGCATTCCACAGAAATAATGATGCTACCAAAAACGAGTGTGTGGTTTAATGGTCCAGCATTGTTACAGTTTTTTTGCTGGAGGCCACCATCTTGCTAGAGCCCCTGAGCAGCAGTAAACCTTCAGGCTGTCAGCAGATCGGCCTCTACATTTTCATCACAGTGCCTACAAATAGAGAGCAACTGAGCATGTGCAGAGCAGGGTGAGGCATTGTATTACTTGATTTTAAACAGTATAGACACTTATTTGTAAAGTTTTGCATAGGTATATCTGCAAAAAGGGCCAACATAAAGTAAACTATCAGGACTTTTTTCTGACTAAAGTTCCACTTTAAAAATATTATGCTGGGAGTCAAAAAGGAAGTTTTTTTTTTTTTTTTTTTTTTTTTTTTGCCGAAAACTTTGCTTGCCTCTTCTGCCCCAAAAATTCTATCTCTGAGCAGTTTTGTTTTTCTTACTGAACTTTAGTTCAACTTTAAGAAAAAAACAAAAAAAATAAAACAAAAACAGATCTCTATATATGTGAATGGTTCTTGGCTGTGTGCTTAAGTTGGATATCAGTCATGATCACCTGTGATGTATTTCAGTTATCCTGCAAACCTGGCCTGTTAGTGGGCCCTGAGGACAGGGTTGATGACCACTGCTATACATGACCTTTAAAATGAGAAGTCCAGCCAAAGCTTGTTAGGCTGTATTTCTTGTGACATGTTTTCAGCAGCGCGGGCTGAAGTCCACTCTTTGCTGACATCACTTCTGACAGTCCAGGCACCGCATCATCCTGACCGCGGAGTCGAGAACAGCCAGATCCCTGGACTGACACCTGGCTCATCCTCTCAGCGAGCCGCTGAGAAGCTGAGCCAGCTGCTCTTGCCCAGATCCACAGCTCTGCACTCCAGTGAGCGAGAAGGGGGAAGAGCAGAGAGCTGTGACTGACAGTTACCAGCTCTCAGCACCTAGAGATTGGTGGTGTTTGATCGCTCGGATCTCAGCGTTCTAGGTGCCAGGGGACAGATGCAGCATCAGATCGATGCTACATCCACCTAGGCAAGTATGATTACTAAAAAGAAAAAAAAAAAAAAAAAAAAATCCCGGACTTCTCTTTTAATGTAGTTTGCTCTAAAGCCCAACTACAGGAATAGTGAAACTTCTCCCTTTCAGTGGAGCTGCACTCACACTGCAAGGGTTAACAGCTCGTTTAGTCTAGCAGCTGTGAAAAGCATAAGCCAGCCATAGATGGTTCGAACCTCGGCTGGTTCAGCAGGGAAAAGCCGAAATTCAATCCATCTATGGGCAGGCTGATTGCACCAAAGTCAATCCATCGATCGGGTCGACTTGAGTACAACCAACATGGCGGATTTCTAGCATGCGATTGCCAGCTGCTATAGTTGTTAACAATCCCTGTGTTCTCCCGGCAGGGACGGCTCCCCGCTCCACACCTCTGAGAGAACACAATATCTCCGCGGGAGGGATTTCCCAATCAAAACACTGACTGCATTGATGGGGGGAAAAGCGACAGATGGTTGCAGCAAAGAGTCACATAATCTATGGCCTGCCTTACTTTATCTTCTGCACCCAGTGGCCTGTCCATTGGCATCCTCACATCCAATGCAGACCCTACAGACTTTGCATCAGTCGACCTTAGGCCCTTTCACACAGACTTGTCCACATGATTGCCCCCCGCTTTCTCAGCGGGGGGAATTAATCTGCTGATCCAATGGATGACAGGTCCGTCTCCACTCACTGTGCCAAGACAGACCTGTCAGAGTCCAGTTCTCTTCTATGGAGAGATCAGATGAAAAACGGACCGCCTGTCAGTTTTCATCCCATCTGCCAGATGATAAATAGGGTCACCGTCCATCTGAATTTCATGGACAGGAACAGATCAGATAGCAGCAGGTGTTAGCGGACATGTCACGGCCGACATCCGCCGCTCCATTGGAGCGAATGGAGGATCCGATCAGGTTCACCTAAAAAACCCGACAGGCAGACCTGATTTGAAAGCCTGTGTGAAAGGGACCTTAGAGCACCAGATCATCATACCGCTTACACACGATCGGAAATGCCGCCAGCAAAACTACAATGAGAGCTTTTTGTCGGAAAATGCGACCGTGTGTATGCTCCATCGGTCTTTTGCTGGTGGGATTCCAGCCCGCAAAAGATTGAGAGCATGCTCTCCATTTTTCGGTCGGGGAAAGATCCTATCCGAAAACGCGATAATCTGTAAGCAATTCGGACACGCAAAAAAAAAAAAAAATCAGGCATGCTCAGAAACAATTTTGACGCTTGCTCGGAAGCATTGAACTTTATTTTCTCGGCTTGTCGTAGTGTTGTACATCACCGCGTTCTTGGCGGTCGAAAGTTCAGAGAACTTGTGTGTATGCAAGGCAAGCTTGATAGGAATTCCGTCGGAAAAACCATCAAAGTTTTTTCTGACGGAATTTCTGATTGTGTGTAGGCGGCATAACCCCGAATGTGGCTTTCATACAGGGGGAAGAAAGAAAAGTGAGTACACTCCTTGCAATGCACATGTACAACCTGAAATGGAACACTGAATTTGAAACACTGGCAAAGCTATCAAACAGAATTTTTCAGGGTTTTCATGCAAAAAAGTTTTTTGAATTTCTGTATAAAATGTTCAAACACAATTTCACTGGTGTAACGCCAGCATAAAGTATTACTAAACCCACAACAGTAAAATCAGTCAGTATATGCAGTAAATCATGCTGGTTATACTCACTGTGGAACCCAAGGAGTTAATCCTGTGCGTTGTGTAAAAAGGCTATTTGATCCCGTCTTCTCTGATCCTCCCCTTATTTTTTTTTTACTGTCCCCAATCCATCTCTTGCCAGTACAGAACCTTGGGAGCACTCTGCACATGCTCAGTTTGGTGTGTACTGCAAGAGTGTTTCTCCCCCCCCCCCCCCCCTTCTTTCTCGGGATGGTGCATGTGATCACTACAGGGCCAATCGGCACTGTCCAGAGGGTCAGGGGTCCCGCAGCCTCATAGGACAGTTGGAGGAGAATGAAAACTGCTCCTACAAAAGTTTTAACCAGACACTGATAGAAGTCATAAGATTGCTATATACTGCTGATGGGAAAAATGTATTTAGCAGTTTATATTTAGTAAAATGATTGCATTTCCATGTTGTGTGTACTGTGGGGGAACAGATATAGTGAATGCAGAGTCCTGGGCTTTGTAACACTTCAAAAGTAGAACTAAACTAATAAATTGAATGGTATAAAAAAATTTAAAAAAAAAATTAAAAACCACCACACGTTACATCCCAAGGCATGCCAGGAACACTCACATTTTCTTCAACCAAACCATCAAATGGCTGGTGTCTTAACTGATCACATGTGCAGCACCATGGCTATCACAGAACAAATAGAGGCTAAGATGGCAGCTTCCTTGGCTGGAGAGGATAGGGGGGGTTTAGTTCCGTTTTAAAGCTACGTTCTTACTCCCTTAAAAAACAAAAAAAGTTAGAAGGGGGCACTGGTGCACCTGACCTCCACACAACAGGTTCAGAAATAGCACACTGTGCCAAACACTCGCAATTATCAGGCAGTGGTCTATGATGTATTCAGGTTGCACCAACACATTGCTTCTCCCAAATGCCGCCCCCCAAGGGAGACTGGTGACTCCCAATGTGGACAGCCGGCACTATGCGTTGAAAGCTTACCCTAATGTCAGGCATAGCTGGACTGTGCACAGCTTTACTCCATCACTGGCTGCCCCTTTAGCAAAGATCATGTGACCCGCTTTCTGGCATTTGGTTGCAAGACCGGCAACAGAAGGCACCCAAAAGCCTAGATTCAGCAGGTAAGGTATGTATATCCACACAGCTCTTACCATTAATTTAACAAGGCAAGACATACAGGATGTGTGGGGGTTGCACTACAGGTTTGCGTTAAAAGAATAAAGAGAAGCGCATGTGGATAAAGGTAGATAAAAAAAAAAAAATTACATACAATAAAAGCCTATAGAAATCTGACACGGCAGCAGTTTAAATTTAGTGTCCCTTTAACTGGAAAACGAAACCTTTTCATAAGCTTCAATCTCTCACAAAGCCGCATCTTGAAAACCCGGCGCTTTCATTATGGAAGAACAAACAGGAGGAAATTCTCATTTGAGCGAGACCCCACTACACCCCAGAAAACACAAGCTGGGAGCAGAGCACACTACTGCCATTATAAAAGGCAAGGATGGCTATCAATCTTATTCTATTTTTTTTGGCGAACTAAACTCCTTAATATTGCTATAATGTGGCAAATTCAATTTGGCTGGGCTCCCAGCCTGTTGCTATAGCAACCGCAGACATTATGAGTCTAACCGCATTAATTCCAGAGCGGAATATCGCACAAATACCTATGAAGACGGTATGGATGGTTCAAGCAGGAGAGGGGGGGGGGGGGGGACTCGGGCGTGGCACAAGTCCAGCGGTGCCGTGCTAACTGCCAACCTTCTGTACTTCAGCTGTTGAGGAAACACTAGTCCTTGTAGGTCTGTGGGCAGTGAAGCATGCTGGGATTACCCGGACATCTTCGAGGCCCAAAGGTTCAAAGGTCATCCAAGTGTCATACAGGACAGAGCTCTCCCGAAGACGAGCATTTTAAGCATATTTCCAATTTGTTTAGGTGTTCCCATTTATATATCATTCCTAAAAAATAGATTCATTTAGTCGTTTCTTGGAATCCGGTATATACCTATAGGCAGTTTGCAAACTATTCTGAACAATTTCAAAGTGCAAGTGCATTGACATACAGAGTACCACCCAAGCCTGGATATCGGTGTTAAGACATACAATGTGCATATGTAGTTTACAACTGACAAGGAGATCTGCTAGCACAGTTTAAACAGGGTTCATTATGGTAACCTAAAAAGGGTTACTAAACCCACAACAGTAAAATTAGTCTATATGCAGTAAAGCATGCTTGTTATACTCCCTGTGGAACCTAAGGGGTTAATCTGCATTGTGTAAAAAGGTCGGTAAAAATTTCCCGATCCATCTCCTGATAGTACAGAGCCTTGGAGTTACTCTGCACATGCTGCGTAATGCTAGAGTTTATTTTTTTTAGCCCTTCTTGGGAGGGTGCATGTGATCTGCACAGGGCCAATCAGCACTGTCCAGACAGAGGATCAGGGGTCATGCAGCCTAATAGGACAGTCAGAGGAGAATGAAAACTTCTACAAAGCTTTAAATCAGTGCTCGGCTGGACACTGATAGCAGTCACAAGACTGCTATATACTGCTGATGAGAAAAGGTATTTAGCAGTTTATATTTATTAAAATCATCGCATTTCCATGTTCTGTGTACAACCAGATATAGTGAATGCAGGGTCCTGGGTTTAGGAACACTTTAAAGTGCTTCTAAAAGGCAGAAGTTTTTCACCCAAAAAAAAAAAATACATGAATGTGCCTAAAAATAAAAAAAAAAAAAACATTTGGAAATTTTTTTTTTTTTTTACTCACCTCTAAATGCCTGTTGCTAGGGGGTTCCTCGTAGTCTGCCTCTTTCAGTGCCTGGGCTGGTGACATCACTTCCCCTCGGCACAGGAAGGGCTCAGCTCTGCTTCCTCCCTCTTGTCAATCGTCTGGGACCTGTAATGGCCAATCACGGTGTGCGGCGCCGCTCGCGCATGCGCAGTGGTTGCCCGGCTGTGAAGCCACAGCCCGGCGCCCACAGTTGCAATGCCGGCGCCGTCGAACAGAAGGGGAGATGAGCGGGTCTTCGATCCCCCGCATCGCTGGACCCTGGGACAGGTAAGTGTCCAATTAAAAGTCAGCAGCTGCAGTATTTGTAGCTGCTGATTTTTAATTTTTTTTTTTAAATGGGAACTCCTCTTTAAGGCATAGAAAAACCGTCTAGAATAATCAGTTCCCTGAAAACTTACCTGAGCCCGATCTCAATCCAGCAAAGTGCACGAGACAGCAGTAGGAGCCAATCACGGGCGAGGGCGAGGGCGAGGGCGAGGGCGAGAGAGAGAGAGAGAGAGAGAGAGAGAATATGAGGCTAAGGCCAGGGGTCTCCAAACTTTCTAAATAAAGGGCCAGTTTACTGTCCCTCAGACTTAATTGGGGCCAGACTGTGGGCATTGGGAGTAGGAAAGCAGGAACAAACAACGCCCCATCTTATGGCCAATTGTTGGTATCAGTGGATGAAAAGAGTTCCAAGGGCCACATCTGGCCCCCAGGCCACAATTTGGAGACCACTGGTTGGGACGGTGATACAGGAGCCTTCAGAAGTAAACTCCCTGAAGTCTGTATTGTGTAACGTCCCTTTTCCTTCTCGGATCATTAATCACATTCTAAAGCAGATGTGGGTTTAATTGGTAATGGTTAAAAATTACTTTACACTGACATTTTAAATTAGGCTTTTTTCGCAACTTAAGTGACAGCAAGGATTCTGCAAAGCGATGTGTTGGGAAATGGCGCTCATGTATTATGAGGAAGGTTTCCAGATCACCAGTTTACCTACAAAAGGGAACAAGGTGTCCTGGTGTATTATAGCAGTGTCACGATTTAGAGAAAAAAAAAAAAAAAAGGGGACCAGGTAGACCGTGAAGACGGACCTCAACTACTGACCGAATTTATGTTAATCAATGCGTAGGCAAATTCTATTTTTCTTTGTCTGTGTGTATGCAGATATATTTGCGCCGAAGAGAATCCTGCAAGTCAGAAATCCAAGCAATAATCGTTTTTGAATTGTGTAATTCTCCACAGACTGGAAAATCTAAATACATCAGAAGAATCAAGTTCTGCCAGTTACACCTGATTTACAACGGATTTGTTTGGCCTGTGAAGAGACAAACCTGCTACCACAGTCCCTGTGGTTTCTCCCTAGGCTCCATTCACACTTTGCAATTTGGATTTGCGTGTGGAAGTGCCGCATTCCTGCCTGCGATTCCAAATCACATGGCAGTTGGTGCAAAACACGCAACATACATTTGGTTGCCATTCATTCTAATTGGCACCTCAAACGTGGTGTGATTTTGCTGCAAATGTCAGACAGAATCATGCTGCAATCACGGCAAAACGTCAAGGTCGTCATCCTAAAAAGAAGCAGGAGCTTCTTTTGGGCCAATAGCACACATACAGGGGCAGCTCATTGATGTGAACGGGCTGACCTACACGTGACACAGAATCACGTGAGAATCAACCACGAGCAGGAACGAGAGATCCTGCCAAGCGAGATGTGAATGGGGTCTAAAAAGCAGGTTAAAGTGGAAGTAAACCCTCCTATCGTTTTCAGCCAAGGAAGCCGCCATCTTGGCCTCTGTTTAGTCTAGAACTGCCATGATGCTGCACATGTGATCCGTTATGACACCTCCCATAGGATGGTTCGACAGTTTGGTTGAGAGCACAACCAATGGGAGTGTTACATTTCCAGCACGTGCCGGAAAGGTAACCGTTTTATGGATGGGTTTACTTCCGCTTTAAAAAAATAAAAAGGGAAGAGAGCTAGAGAGATATAAAGAGCGAGATATTAAAAAAAAAAATTCTAGATTGTAAGCTCTAATGAGCAGGGCCCGCCGATTCCTCCTGTATTGTAACTGTACTGTCTTGCCCCCTCATGTTGTAAAGTGCTGCGCAAACTGTTAGCCACAACATATGCTTTAACCCTTTTGCACGCAGCCCAGATGTCCCTTGAACAGGGTCTTTACATCAGAGGCAGGAAGGACCGGCTGATCCTGAGACCACTATGATTGGCGGTCACATGATTGGGAGCCAGCCTCGCGGGCTCCCAATCATTAGTAAAGACAGAGAACGGTCTTTGACAGCTAGGTCACTGTGCCAGGCATTCGCAGTGCAGCACAGAAAGCTCTGCCACCCATGTAAGTCTGCCCTCTTTGCTGCCACACATGCCTTAAGTGAACGGCAAGAGGGTAACATCCAAAGTTTGTTCGCAAACTTATTCATAAAATGAAACCTACTTGAGCACTTTGAAAAAGGTCACCTTTTCACAAAAAAAAAAAAAAAAAAAAAATGAAAAGGTGAACCAACACCATACAGCCTCCCCACCCACCTTCAGTCCACGACGTACTTACCTCAGTGGATGATTAGCTGTCATTGCCCACACCATGGTCCAGGGACTCGAGAGCCCGCTCTTCTTCCCCATCTTTCTTTAGGGCTTCTGGGACAGATCAGATCATTTAGGACTGGTCACATGAACACTTTGACCAATCGGAATCACTCTGATCCGCCCCCGAAGCCCCTAAGAAAGGAAAAAGTGTGGGGCTTTGAAAAGCAACCACCGCCGCACTGGCTGCGTGGGTACTGACTGCTAATCACCCCCAGAGGCAAGTGCAGTGGGTACGGAGGGGGTGGGGAGAGGGTGCAGTGTTTGCAGCGCTCCTGGGGTGCTGGGTCATGACATACTTTGCATACATGGCTTTCCTTACCATTACATAGTTGGTAAGGTTGAATAAAGACAATAGTCCATCCAGTTCAACCTGTGTAGGTGTACGTATGTCAGTGTCGATAATCATTTCCCATATCCCTACATGTTGAGTTCACTAAGATGCGAGCTCAAGAGTCTTTCTAAAAATATCAATACTCACCGCTACCACCACCAATTGTGGAAGAGTTCCACATGCTTATCGACCTGACATTGAAAAACACCCTAGGGCAGCTTAGGGTTTAACCACTTCTCCTTCAATCTCATTGTGTGGCTCCGCGTCCTCTTACACTCCCCGAGACTGAATAGTTTCTTCCTACGCTGGGATCACCATTGGAGGTATTTGAATACCACTATCATATCTCCTCTCAAGCATCTCTTCTCCAGGGAGAATAAATTTAGTGCTTGTAGTCATTCCTCGGAATGGAGGTCAATTGTTTAAAAGGAGAGCCTACCTCCTTGAAAGCCACTACATGCAGGAAGCTTTACTTCAGGAGGAAACCTTTACATACATTTTCAGTCTCAGGGAACCCCTGCTAAGAATTATTACAACTCATGATACATTAGTATGATGGTCAGTGTCAAGAATACTCCTTACACTTGTGGTCTTTGGGAAGAATTACCCCCTTACAGATAACTAAAAGGATCAATGGTGTCAGTGGAAACTTAGCTGAGAGGCAAAAATTGTTGATTGCTCAAGGAAGCCCTAATGCTTTGTATACGCACGGAGCATTTTAATTTTTTTTTTTTGCTTACATACCACCTCAGGTCAAAAATTAAACCACTAAAAACCAGGGCAACCACTATTAACCAGGACAATTCAGCCCTGGTTCACATTGGTGCGCTTTGACATGTCAAATTGGCGCCAATTGCCAGCAAAAGGCACCATCCTAAAATTGCTGTGACGCTGCATTTGCGTCACTGCACCGATTTGAAAAAGTCATTTGTGTACTACTTTTTGCGATTTCGGGGTGCGATTTCCTTTGACATCCGTGTAGAAATCTGCACAGATGTCTGAAATTGCCGCCGAAACCGGGACTGACACCGGGGAGTGAAATCGTTCGAGTTCAGCTAAACTCGCATGGATTTATTCCCGCCTCTCAGTGTGAACCTGGGCTCAGGGCAAAGTAACAGGTTTTCTTGATGTGGTCCCTAAAACCTGGAAAAGAATTTATAAAAAAAAAAAAAAAAAAAAAAAAAAAAAAAAAAAACTTGGATATCAAGTAAAAAAAAATATTTGTTCAGCTTTTACGAGAGAACATGCCAAGCTGTTTTTCTGTATGATAAAGGATTCCTACTAATAAATTCAACTGACCAAGCACAAAACATTTGGTCTTCCTCACAAAGAAGTGTTGTAATGTATTTCGGAATTGTACTTCAGCGGCAGGGAGTTCATATATTATAATATCCAGATTTAGAACGCAGCTGTTCAATGCCCCCCCTTTTTTCCTCCCCCCTTCCCTGGTAATGAAATATACTCTATAAGTGATATATGAATTGCCAGAAGTACTCAATGAATATCTAAACCCATAAACCACTAAGATGATTAATGAGGGTCGGTCGACTATTGCAGCCTAAATAATAGGAGGTATTTATGTGCAACCTGCCAAACCAAGAAGAAAAAAAAAAATAAAATTAACGGCACAAATAAGATTCACTCCAATGGTGAACTTAATTGGATACTTTAGCTAGAATGGTGTGTCCTTAACTAACCCATTTTTCCCCTCGATGTGTAGATTCCATCAAATCTAAAAAGCGTGCAAGTTACTGCGGTCTAAAGTAAACTGCAATTCTCCGGGAAACCAACCTTACTAGAGGGATCTTCTCACTACACGTCTGAAAACAAAACACCAGGCACAGCGAGAACAAGCTGCATAAACGTCGCACAATTAAATAGAACGCAGCTCACTTCTGGCCAATTTAGATTTTACGCAACAAAACATTACAGCTGCAAAAAAAATAAAAAATGCTCTTTGAGACAGCTTATGGTGAAAAGAGATTCATAAGTCCACAAAGTGATATTCAGATCAAAAAACTTAAACTGGCCATTTCTAATGCTGATGGCAATACTTACAGCTTAGCCCAGTTTTAGGTCCGACTCTCAAGCTTTTTTTAAAATGGAGAACCCTTGAAATAACTTTCTGGTCTCAGGGGATCCCTGCTAAAACTACTAAATCTACAACTTTAGATACATTAGTGCGATGGTCAGCGGGAAGAATTCTCATTACCACTTGTTATCATTGTAAAGCATTACCCCCTTACAGATAGCTAAAAAAAAAAAAAAAAAGGGGATCAACGACGTCAGTGGGAACTTCTCCAAGAGGCAGAAATAGGTCTTGATCAAAGAACCCCTAACAACCTCTGGAGGAACCCAAGGGCTCCATGGAACCTTGGCTGAGAAGCCCCGAGAGGCAGAAATAGGTAATTGATCAAGGAACCCCTAGCAACCTCTGGGAGGAACCCAAGGGCTCCATGGAACCCTGGCTGAGAAGCCCCATTTTAGATAGACAAAGGCTTTATTTGTCCTCAATCTGATGGTCCCAGTAAAGCTGAAGTTTAAAGTGGACCTTTACACAAAATGTCATCTTGTGCTGCCCTGCCGCCTCCTCCCTCCCTCTTTTACGAGAGGAAATTCTTTTTTTTTTTTGCTGCAATATACCGTATTTATCGGCGTATAATACGCACTTTTTTCCCCTGAAAATCAGGGGGAAATTATGTGTGCGTGTTACACGCCGATTGCTGCTGCCTCGGAGTGGAAGAAGGGGATGAGCGCCGATCTCCTATGTATCCGTCACTCAGTCTCACCCCCCTGGCCCGGCATTGGACCACTGCTCTGTCCATCATATGAGCCGGGCGGGACTGAGTGACTGAGCGCCGGATATACAGGAGATTGCGGATCTGTCTCATCCAGCACTGGCGCGGCTGCAATCTGCAAAGGCGAGTCTCCAGATGTGTACTAAACAGGCTGCAATCATGGGCATATTGGAGGCTGCAGATGGGCATAGATCAAGCTGCACTGATGGGCACTGGTGAGGCTGCAGAGCACTGGCCCCCCATATTAAAATTTAAGGTTTTTTTCTGAAACTTCCCTCTTAAAGTTAAGGTGCGTGTTATAAATACGGTACTTCATTTGTGCAGCAAAAGCAGTATTTCCGTGTTTCTCCCCTAGGTAAGACATTTCCCGATCCTGAGACCGCCCTGTGGCTCCTCATCTGCAAATGCGCAAGTTTCCCCTGTCCATCCAGGCAAATGTGGGGTTCCCACACTATGGCAAAGACTTCTACCAGGAAAGTCTGAAACCTTCCTTGCCTTTTTAGATGTATAGGAAAAAAAAATTTAAACAAAAAACGCTGCAAGGGAACAGATGTGCCAACGAGCTCTGCCAGGACCCAAAGGCGCTGAAGGTGGAGGTACAGAAGGGAAGGCTGGAGTTCAGATTTAACCACTTCAGCCCAGGAAGGATTTACCCACTTCCTGACCAGGCCATTTTTTTGCAATACGGCACTGCTTCGCTTCAACTGATAATTGTGCAGTCAAGCGACGTTGTACACAAACAAAATTAATGTCCCCCTTCCCCCCCACAAATAGAGCTTTTTTTGGTGGTATTTGATTACCTCTACGGTTTTTTATACATATATACACACACACTATATCTAGATCTCTATCTATAATTTTTTTTTTGTTTAATAAAGATCCAAAAATAAAAAAAAAAGTCTTCATCAGTTTAGGCCAATATGTATTCTACATTTTTTTTTTCCACCCAAAAAATAATATCGCAATAAGTGTATATTGATTGGTTTGTTCAAAAGTTATAGTGTCTATAGGAAAAAAAAAAAAAAAAAAAAAAAAAAAAGAAGCTTACAAATGAGCCCTTAATCAACCTCGTCGTGATCTACTTAATGCACACTAACAACCCAGTAAAGATGAAACAAGAATTATCATAACGTACTCATCACAACACAAGCAGGTAAAACGTATTTTGAACAAATATTGGCATTTATTAACAATGGACCAAACTCTGGCCCCCTTTGATCCTAATGTTCCAGCAGTTACCTACAGGAGACCGCCATCTGTAGGAGACAAAAGTAGTCAACAGTGAGTACAAAACCTGTAGAGGTGACCCATGTAAAACATTGGGGACCTTTATGTGTGGGGGATGCCACTATTGCCAGTATATGGACAGACGAAAAAACATTATTCTGCCCAATGGACAGCTGTTCTCTCCCAGGCATTATCAACTGCAAAACCTCTGCAGTAGTATATTTGTTAACTTGCGAATGCGGGTGCTACTATGTTGGCAAAACCATAAATGAGTTTTGGAAACGCATCTACCAACATCTTGGCACCATACGCAAACGCGATCCAGACTTGCCGATTGGTCGCCACATGGCAATGGCTCATCCTTTATCGATCCCCAAAATATACTTTCTAGCCCTTGATCACATCCACTTCAATCTGAGAGGAGGCGATTTCAACAAGCGCCTTCTCCAGTGCGAACTGAGATGGATACACAACTTACGGGCAAACCATCCACCAGGTCTCAACGGGGCCTAATTTAATTTTTTTTATTCTATTCATTTTTGTCTCTTTCCCCATATGTCATTATCACATGCATATCTATATCAGACATCTTAAGATAGATACAGGAACAGATACGGGCTACTATGTCCATATATACCTAGATCAGTCCTGACCAAAAATGTTTTTTTTATTGTCTGTATACCATACGCATCCAAGTTTCCTGTTTTTCTTACCATCACTTGTTTGAAATTGACTGCTACTTAATTGTTTGCATGTAATCAGAGTTTAACAGTATATTATGTTCTTTACCCTTTTTTTGTTTCATTCAACTATGTACAGCAGGCTGGCTTTGTCCATTTCCTATTCTATCCACAAGATGGCGCATGTTTCCGGGTGCGGAGCGCGCGCACGCACACATACACCCGGCGGGTAAGCTCCACACATGCACGGCCATGGGGCAGCACTATTCTGCTTGTCCCCTAGGCCCTTTGCATGTGGAGGAGCTCTCTGACGTGTCCCCATGCCGGCTTTCTGGCTTGCATGGAGACCGTATACCCGCCGGTGACGTTGCGACGCGTGACGTCATCACGCCCCTATGGCCGTGGCTACGCTGCGCGCCTCGGCGTCAGGGGGACGCCTCAATCTCCACACACGGCTGCTAGTGAAGCAGCTGATTTCGTGGAGTGGACACTGATTGGCTAATGCCCAATCAGCTGTCCTTTATGAGACGCAGACACTCCTAGGGCACCTGTCAGTTCTGAACTGCTGCCCGGAGGTCTGCGTCCTAGTAGATAAATGAACAACCACAAGGTAACTTAAAATACTCTACATTGTTTCATATATATTGGAAAAAACTGTAAAACTTTACCCCATATGTTTTTTTACTATGGCTGAATGACTGTTGTGTCTCCCAGCAAAATATGGGCTTAATTATGTGCCCTGCATACTCATGATACTGCATTTTAAACATACAGATCTCAATCAGGCGTCCCTTGTGAACGTGTTGCGGCGCTGTGCCTTGCATCTCTGGCCGCCCATCTTGTGTTCTGTGGATTATTCAAGCCAGCCTGTTCTTACCTCTGGTGTTCAACTTTCGTTTTGTTATCTCTTTGTTTTTATGAATCAGATTGATGTAAGTATGACTAGTTTTTCAGATAGTTTGGAAACTCTTTTGTACTTTTCTCTACAATTATAAAACCGCTTATATCGCAAAATTGTAGTCGCATGACAATATTATTTTACCATTTTTTGAAATTTACATTACAGATAGAGATTTGATCACCCAATTGTAAATCCCTTGATGAAGGAGTAACACATACCTATTTCCGAAACATGTCGGGTTAAGTGCTGTATACTTCATCCGCTTGACCTTCCACTTTTAGGCTGCGGGCTGTAGGCACAGGGGTGTCACATCTTCTGTATGCAATTGGATGCAATTATAGCGTTTGTATTTGCACCTTGCATATTTGTATTTTCTATTGTTA
The DNA here is from genome assembly GCF_042186555.1 of Aquarana catesbeiana. Taxonomy (NCBI): domain Eukaryota; kingdom Metazoa; phylum Chordata; class Amphibia; order Anura; family Ranidae; genus Aquarana; species Aquarana catesbeiana. Next base: position 386,381,529 of record NC_133329.1, on the reverse strand, counting down.
TCTTTTATATACATATTTTCTACATGTTTAATAAAGTTGGCACTGTAGTGCATTTTTATATAAAATAATTTATGAGATTATACATTTATTTTTGGCCAGTAAAAAAATCCTTTAAGGGCAACCTCGATGCACTTACAGTGCATAGTTCTTTTTTCAGTTTCATTGGATATTGGCCCTTTTGTACATGCTTTGCTCTCACCTTTTTTTTAATTTTTTTTTTTTTTTTTAATCAGTGTCTATAGGTACTATAGTCTATTGAGAACCATATGTATTCTGTACATACGCAGGTAATCTCTTCACAACTGGCTGCAAATAAGTCAAGGAACCAAGCCAAATGCATGGTAGTGGACCTTATGTCTGGACACAATGGGGGTTGGTATACTAAAAAGTAAACTGTCCGTTTCAATTTGCAAAAAAGAATTTTCCCCAAAGCTTAGTGAATGTGGTGCAAATTGACTTTACAAAAATTTACCCAATCGCATGCAAGGAAGAAAAAAGAAAAAAAAAAAAAAAGCACACAGTATTTGTTTGCACGATTAGATGAGGTTAGTCAGCAGAGTCAGATGAGCCCCAACTCATTCACAAAGCTGAGGGACAATTCCCTAGCTTGATTTGCTTTTAGTAGACCAACTCTAATGGATCTAAAATTTTAGAAGAGACATTCTCTTGTGTACTTTTTGTAATCCATAAAGGCTAAGCAGGGATAGTCATCTTGTATTATAATCAGTAAGCTAACAGAATGACGAATACCAGAGAGTGCCCATTATGCTGGTTGTGTTTCGTTGGATTAGGACATGATGATATCGGGGCACTGGGTGGACTCGGTTTCTATTGGTGGGCGACGTCTCTAAAATCTTTGCATTGCCTGCTGTATATATTTCCCACAAGCCTGATGAAGGATCCCTTTGGGGTTTTAAAGGTTTCTCAACTATCTGAACATACTATGGCGGAACCACTTGGCACCCCGATTAGGTGCTTCCTTCCATCAAACAGTGCCTCCTGCCCTCCAAACAGTTACAGCAGATCAAGAGCAAATACCAGCCTTTTACCCAAAGCATCGTACAGACAAGATATTGGGATAGAGCGAAAGGAATGTTGATCAACAAACCTCTAACATCGCACAATAAATTTGGTAACAAGTTAAAGTGGTCACAAGAATAATCTCCGCTCCAAGAGATGATCATACAAACAATAGAACAAAGTGAAAGATCTACTTAATAAATACACAACAAACCCCCAACCACCTCTGTCTCATAGACTGTTGCCAGATAGTCTAACCCTACAATATTCCAGCAGTCTTCATAGGATTTCTTAAGAGATATTGTTGATAAATATTTGAGTGAAGGAGCCTCTCTCCTAAGTGAGCCGACATGTTCCCTTGGCGTTTCTTCCGGGTTCACGGTTCCGGCGCTGTGAGTGGCCGGAGCCGCGATGAAGTCAGTCCCGCGCATGGAGTCCTCTTTCCGGCAAGGAGCTTTGATTTTCCAGCAGCATCCGCCAGACCTTCAGCGGCTGCATGCAAGGGGAAGATTTCCTAAACCGTACAGGTTTAGAAGATATTCATTTTACCTACAGGTGAGCCTTATCAAAATCACCTACATGGGTATACAACCACTTTAAGTGGTTGCCCATCATTCTAGAATGATCTGCTTTCTCCATGGGCCATAATCATTGGGTAGGAGTCTTGCCCCTAGTCCTCTCCAAACGTCCCTGTCCTGGGTGGGTCTTTCACACATACAATAAAAAGAATTGCTCCTGAAGACAATCTTGTGAATATAAAAAGGTGACATATCTTACCTACAGTCTCTACAAAGGGATGACAGTGTGAAAACACAGGATCACGGGTGAAAGATATAACTGAAAGTGCCTTAAAATGGAATTAAAAAGGAGTTTTAAAGCCTTGAGGTTTTTCAAACCTTCTGTTCTGCAGCTGCCCCCAGAGATGCCCCCCCCCCACCCCCCCCGCTTTTCCTTACCTGAACCCGATCGTTCTAGCGACAAGAAAGAGCCCAGCAGCTCCAGCTGCTGTCTCGGGTCCTCATTGGATAGATTGATAGCAGCAGGAGCCATTGGCTCCCACTGCTATCAAATCCAGTGATACGGGAGCAGAGCCGGGTCCTGCTGTCTGTCAATGAACGCAGCAGCAGGTCTCAGGAGCGCGCTCGCACAAGTGCCCCCAGGGAAAACGGCTCTACGTGGGGGCACGCAAAGAGGAGGGGACGAGAAGCACCGCCAGGGGACCCCAGAAAAGGAGGATCAGGGCCGCTCTGAGCAAAACCCTTGCACAGAGCAGGCAAGGATAACAAATGAACATTTGCTGTCACTTTAAACAAAAAAAAAAAAAAAAAAAAAAAAAAACACAAGTAGGATTTTTAGGACATAAACCCTTCTCGCTGCTGATCAGCATTTATGAACACTGAGCTGCACATGCACAGCTCACCGTATATTTATGGTGCTGCTCTGTGCCATGAATGTGAACCCAGAGGGAGAGACCAAGAAAAGGTTGAGGCGCTCGTGACCAACAGGAGCACTGACAGTCTGGTACCGGAGAGGATCGTATGCCAAGTAATTCTGCCACAACGGGTGAATATGCTGTGCACACCACCACATTATAGCTAAAATCTCCTGGGGAACAAAAAATAAATAAAAAGAAATGGTGGAAGTTTAATTCCACTTTAACAATGACCTTCATGGCACATCACCAGCTATTCTTGTAATGAAAGCCGCAAATTCCAAAAGATTGAAAACGACTTTTCAAATTACTTTTAAATGTTAAAGCTGTTATGTGACTTCAGTGATTGGGTTTAGATGCGGCTGATGTGGGAAAAGAGAGTGGCAGCCATAGGGCTTGATTCACAAATAGACTGCACTTTGCAAGTGCAGTTGCTCCAGAGCTTTGTAGATAAGGGAGAGCTCTGCTGACTTCAATCATCCAATCACGTGCAAGAAAATACATGTATTTTTTTTTTCTATTTTCTTTGCATGTGATTGGGTATTCAATTTGGGTTAAGTGAAACTCCATCTGATTTACTAAGCTTTGGAGCGACTGCACTTGCTGAGGGCAACTGCAATTCCAAAGTGCAGCTTATTCACCTTCAGTAAATGAACCCCTCAGACGGCTTGAATTTCACCCTCTTTCTGCAGAAACAGGTGGTAAGATCCTGGGAGGTTGAGCAGTTTTTGCTATCCCCTACCAATGCTCCCTTTAGCTGCAGAGGCAGCGACCAAGGGAGCACCCATGCCGCGGGCGCGATGCTTTGTAGCCACAAGAGATTTTATGCCTCGATGTTTTTGGCTAACATAACCCATTGAAGTGAATACCAAGTGCATGCAATGCATGTAACCATGGCACGCTAGTGCAGGATAAAAGAAGATGGTGAGGAGGCAATACAGCACCTCCTTACTGCCTGTCAAGAGTGATCAGAACACAGACTGTTCTTCAGAGACCAAAGAAAGCGTGAATGAGCCCTAAAAAAACCCAAACTTTTAAAAAGATCACCAAAAGCAAGTTGCATAGGAAAGTGACAGCAGAAAAAAATTAAATAAATTCAAAATCATTTTCTGCTTGAAAATTACTTGGAGCACCCAAACAGGATATATTTTTTTTTTTTTTAGCAGAGACCATAGAGAATAAAATGGTGGTTGTTGCAATATTTCATGTCACACCATATTTGCGCAGCGGTTTTTCAAACGCAATTTTTTTGAAAAAATACCACTTTAAAGTGGAGGACCACCCAAAAAAAAAAAAAAATTGCATCAAAAATCTTAAAAAAAAAAAAAAAAAAAAATTTTAAAAAATAAAAACAAAAAATTAACTTACCTGAAACCCTTGTTGCTGATCTGCCTTTTCTTATTCTGCAGCATGTCCTGCTCCTTGGTGAGTGGCCCCGTTGCCACTGGGAACTGTGTGTTACCAGAAGACCACTGGGCCATTCACAGAGGCTCACGCGTACGCAGTAGAAAACTGGCAGTGAAGCCGCAAGGCTCCACTGCCTGTTTCCCTTAGTTAGGATGGCGGCGTCGGCAGCCGATCCGATGGACTGATCGGCCTCGGGGGGGGGGGGGGGGGGCGACATCGCGGGCTCGCTGGACAGGCAAGTGTCCTTATTAAAAGTCAGCAGCTACAGGAAAAAAAAAAAAAAAAAAAAAAAAAAACGGCCGGACCTCCTCTAACTAAAAACAAAAACGTAAAAACAGTAAAGTTAGCCCAATTTTTTTTTTGTATAATGTGAAAGAGGATGTTACACCACGAGAAACTTGAGAGAATCGTGATCTTTATTCGAAGCAAATAAAAAAAAATCGTGATTGTCATTTTAGCCAGAATCGTAGAGCTCTACACGACCGTAATCCATTGAGTATGCCCGTTTTTTTTTTTTTTATTCTTAAAGTAGATTTACACAGAGAATTTCCAACTGCTGCTGGCATGTACAAGCTTTGTAGTGTGTCACCAAGCAAACCATGGTGCTAGAACCAGCTAGAACCACCTTAACACTTTCACATCTGCTGTTGCCACTTATAACAGTAGAGCAGGGAGGAGGGGGGACAGGTGTAGCCCATGTGGTCTCTATGAAGCACACACACAATGCCAATTTCCTGAGTTGGGGTGGCTCCTTTGCTTGCAGACAAGATCTGAATGAAAATCCGTGTCATACAGGGACACCGTCCGTCTACTACAACATCCTCCTCTCCATATGGATGGACTGAGAAAGGTTTCAGGTTACTGTGACCCAAAAGCTAATATATTAACAGCTGCAGAACCAAAAGTGATAATATTAGCTCTTATCTTGCCGGACGTGATGTCCTGTTCTCAAATACAAAAAAAGTAAAAATTGCAATCTTGCGTCAGCAAAACCTGCATATTTGTGCCCCCCTCCCCCCCGAAACATGGAGAAATTAAGCTAAATTTAGAAATATGTCAACAGAGATGCGCCTACATAGTACATACCATGTCAAACTAGATCAAGCCAGTCATTTTTATAGTTTTTAAAAAAGGAGGAAAGTGGAGATGGGAGGTCATACTATATACTGTATCTAGTGTAATGCTGGTGAACAGATTGCTTTATTCAAGCCCAGAAAACTGCCCAAATCTTCAACTGAAATGCAGAGAAAGCAGGCTTTAGGGCTCATTCACATCTGGAAAAAAAAAAAAAAAAAAAAAAAAAAAAAAAAACACCCCCCCACACAGAATCACATTTCCGGATCAAGCAAAGTGCATTTGGGTGCCATATCTATATCTATATCTTTTTATTAGCATTTTTCAAGAGTACAATACAAAAACAAAAAAAAAAAAAAAAACAAAACACAACAACAACCACCAAAAACATGCCCAGGCAGGGGCCATAAAAAAAAAAAAAAAAAAAAAGGGGGAGTGCCGCTAGGGGAAAAAAAAAAAAAAAAAATTAAAGTCAGCAGCTACGAATACTGTCAGCCAACGACGCCTGCTGCTACCAATTTGCCTAATTCGAAGGGAGACCGTGGCGAAAGCCAATGCTCTCGTGCACATCTCAGGATTGGATTAGCTCAGGTAAGAATGGGACCGGGGGGGGGGGGGGTTGGGGGGATCCTGTAGCCAGCAGAAAAGTTTTTGCATTTCAATGCATTAAGGTGAAAAACCTTGGGGCTTTAGAACTACTTTAAAATCTACTTTTAGGTCTCTTGCACGCTGTGTGCGCCTTAAAAAACGCTGTTTAGGTAGGAGGCTTTTTTTTTTTTTTTTTTTACTGGATGTAAAACACAGACCATTGTGTTCTATGTGCCTGTACACACATGCGCATAAAACGTGCGCTGCATATAGATCCAAAAAAGACAAGAGAACAAAAAATATACTGTATAAAAAACACACAATCTGTGTTGCCAGTCAGTATTTTCCCAAGTATACGTCACACATCCTTTAATAAAATAAAGCTAGAAGAACTTTTACGCACAAGTGCTTTATAGCCCATCCTAGTTCCTACATCAGTACAACGTGCGAGTGGTCTAATTATAGAGTACTGTATACCACTTATGTACACGATTAACTCAATCTACTGTATGTGATCACCACATAAATGTTACAACAGCAGCTTAAGCTGGACATTTTCCACCTCATTCAACCGATCACATAAGATTGAATACACCCACCACCACATGCATCATTGTCAAAAAAAAAAAAAATAAATAAATTTTATTTTTTTTTTTTTGCAACAAAGTGACAGAGCAATAAAACATCTTCAGCTGTATTGGCACAAATCACCATATAGGAAACCCTGCACCAACAACTAAAACTGACGTTATGTGCAATAATTTATTGACACTTTCTCAATATCTAAGCTTGTTTTTGCTCAGGCAGATCTTTGAGTGAAGAAATCTTATAGCTGGATGCCAAGCGCCTTCTCCAACATCTCCCTAGGGGTCTGGGACCAACCAGGTTTCTGAGGCAACCAGCAAACAGCGTGTTCATAAGGAAGAAAAGTGCATTAATCTTCACGCGATGACAAAAAGGTACTCAAGATAAAAAATAAATAAATAAATAAATAAATAAAAGCAGGACAGACAAATCTCTAAATCCGAAGACTTTTTTTTTTTTTTTTTTAAATCGACACCATTAAATTAGGAGAAAAAAAAAAAAAATTAATGTCAGGCCTATAGAACATGGTGGAACTGGGTGATGTGTCAGATTTGGGTAGATGCTAAAAAGGCAGAATCTGTGTCCATCCCAGCTACATGCCAAAACCATAATGAAGGGGTCACCTTGCTACATTTCATTCCTCATTCAATTTTACTTAATGTAGAAGACACCAGGCAAGGCCTGATTTCATTAGAGGTGTACAAGATCACCACAAAATGCACGAATGGTGGAGGGTGGTGGCAGCGCCAGGAACTCAGACAAGGAGGACTGAGGACAATCAAAGGACGGTGCGATTTTTGCAGGAAAGCAAAATGCTTGATTAATTTTCCTGCATCATCACAGTCAGTGTTGATGGGGGAATCCCTTCCGTGGAGCCATTGTGTTCTCCTGGCAGGGAGCAGAGGGAGCCCTCCCTGCCGGTAGAACACAGCGATTATTGCAATCAGCTATAAAAGCCACTAGGAGTAAAAACGCATGTAAAATACAGCAGGCTGGTTGTACCAAAGGTGATCAAATTGATCAACTTGGGTGCATTCAGCCTGTCCATACATGGTTTGAATCTCGGCCAGTAACTTGCTAAACCATCTATGGCTGCCCTAAGTCAAGGCATCATGAGTGCAGCAAAATGTTGTCCAAAATCATTTTAAAAATCACACGAATGAGCCATCTACTCTTGCTGTGCCATTATCTACAGCCTGAAATGCGACAAGAGCACCTGTCATTGGCTCACCCATATTTTCATTCAACTAAACATTGGTGTCACTAACCACAAGCACTGATCAAATCTAAAAACAGACTTATTTTTAATCAACTTCAAGTTTTTTTTTTTTAAAGTATCTTATTTAAGGCCCAAGGAAAACTAGGCGATAGGTTGGTTTTGAGGAGATAAAGGCAGAATCTGCTTCCATTCAAAACCATTATGAAGAGGTCTCCTTGCTACATTTGGTCCAATCTTACTTCACGTTAGAGGACACCAAGCAAGCAAGCCTGACTTCAGCAGAAAGTATGAGGAGTGTGATAGCACCTCAAAATATGAGAATTGTAGAAGGGTGGCGGCAGTATCAGAAACTAAGACAAGAGGACCAAGTAACCAAAGGCATCAATGAGTCCACCAAAATGTTGTCTTGAGATTATGCTACATTATATGGGGAGCCACCTACTCTTGTTGTGCTTTATCAGCCGTATGGTTGCCCTCAAAGGGCCAGTTGTATCTGGGGTCCATTACGTACAGAGTGCAGGGTTCCAGGGGTGCCCTATGTACAGAGTTCCAGGGGTGCCCTATGTACAGAGTGCAGTGTTTAGGGATGCGCTATGCACTGGGTGCGAGGGCCACATGACAAGGCCTGGCAGGCCGGATTCGGCCCGTGGGCCTTGTGTTTGACATATGTGAACCAGATCCTGGATATCCACAAGACCCATTGTCATGGGCTCACTACCCATCTATTCTTTCAATGATACAAATGGCGTCACTGACTGCAAGCTCTGCCCAAATCTAAACATGAAGGCCTTTTTAATTAACACTATTAAAGTAAAAAAATTAAAAAAAAAAAAAAATTTTAAATAATCTCAGTTTAGGCATAAAGAACATAGCGAAATTTGGTGATACATCAGCATTGGATAGCTGCTAAGGGCTTTCATCTCAGCTCCACCGACCAACCAAAACCATCATGAACAGATCATTCTTTGATCATTCATTTTTATTCAACTTAACTTCATGTAGCAGACACCAAGCAAGGCCTTGCTCCATTGGAGCAGTGATTCTCAACCAGGGTTCCTCCAGAGGTTGCTAGGGGCTCCTTCAGCATTGGGCAATTCCTGCCTCTCAGATAAGTTCCCACTGACACCATTGATCTTTTTAGCCATCTGTAAGGAGGCAATTCTTCCCAATGACCACAAGTGTAAGGACCATTCTTCCCACTGACCATCACACTAATGTATCAGGAGTTGTAGATTTCTAATTTTTAGCAGGGTTTCCCTGAGCCCAGAGAACTATTTCAAGGGTTCCTCTGTGTTGAAAAGGTTGAGAAAGGTTGAGAAATGTTGCATTGGAGTGTAGGAGGTGTACAGGGTCACTGCAGCATGCATGACTTGTAGAGGATGGGGGCAGTGCCGGGAACTCAGACGAGGATTAAGTCACTAAGGAATGGGTTCACCAAATTGTTGTCTGAGAACACGACTTCAGCAAGTGTATGTGGCTCACCATATGAACTCCAAATTTCTACAGCCTGAAATTCAACAAAGACTAACTACCATTGGCTCACTATCAACTAAAAGCATCACTATAGGTCCTAACACAAACTACGATCATTTCCTCGTGCCCAAGTAGCTCCTCTTCCATACCACCCATTTACAGAGCAGATACATGCTTACCACAGCAAGCATGGTTTTAACCAGCAGCTACCAAATCTTAGCTAATATTTATTAAAATGGATTTTGAGGCTTGTAAAAAGAATACATGGGAAAAAAAAAAAAAAAGGGGATTATGTCCATTTTATCAAAGTCGTTACCCAGGTACATAATGCATACATAACCATCACCGTGGTGTGACATACACCAAGGATAAATGCCCCAGGGGCAGATCATGATACTACAGTACTTGAAGCAAGCAATACGCTTCCGACAAGAAAAAAAAAAAAAAAGTCTTTGCTCTAAAAAAGATTATGCTGTAGAGGAAGAATGTTTCTATCGCTCCCAGCCTCGCACCAGAAGCAGAAGGAACGAGAGATTAATGGGACGGAGCAAGCAAGTCACTTGTGTGGTGAACAATTGTCACTTGTGATGTATGAGTGTGACCTGATTCAGGTGCGCACAAGCTGCTATGCTTACACCAAGAACAAGATGATGTCTGTTTATCTGGGACACAGTCAGACATCTGGAGCAGTCACTAAGTCAGATTGTCCCCGTTCCAAAGGAGGCTTTTTACCCCCACTTCCTAAAAAGGTGCTCTACAACCAAACAAGACGACATTAGATTTTTAACAATAATTTAGCTTGAGGTAAAATGGCTTCATCGTGGCTTTTATCTTGGGAACACAAAAGATTTAAAACATTTAGATAAGGGTGCTTACCAATTAGGACTTAGCCTGCTCTGTCAACCCATACTTTTTTTTTCCCCCTCCAACAGCAACTCCAGGCAAATTTTTTTAAAAGCGATCTGGCAATTAAAAACATACTAATACTGCAACAGGATCGTTTAAAAAAAAATAAATAAATAATAATAATAAATCCAATCTTTACCCATCACAGTGAGCTAAGTCACAGAGGACCATCAAGGACTTGCCACCCCCCCCCCCCCCCCCCCCGATGCCCTGCCGGAAGCTTCTTTGGTCAGTGCTGACTGCCCAGGGTTCCGTAACGCAGAGCCCAGCACCAAAAGGCCACATTACAGGCAATCCCTGCCAAGTCTTCCATCTCCGCTACGGGGCTTGGGAACCATCCAGCCATCCTAATGCATCTGAGTCCCTCGATTGCCATTAGAACCGTTTTGAAACGACCACAGTAGGCTCACAGAGGGATGAACTTCAGTGGTCATCACTTTTCAAGACACTGGCGAAAAAAAAAGGACTGCCTCTTTGTTTTCCGTCAGTGTCCATTTAACCTATAGGTGGTATAACCCAGCTGGTCATGATTCTAGCCTTCTCTGTGTCCCGTGATGTTCGATAAAGAAACTTATAACTACCAGAGGTGCTGTCATGGCCAAATGTCCTGTAAAGCTGTAGCAACATTCTAACCTGGTCCCCAAATATCTGCCCTGCATTGTCACCACTGTAGCACTGCCCATCTTCTGATGACTAAGGCTCCCGCAAATTATGTCATATACAGATCAACATGGAAGATGGCCTAGAGAGCCGCTTACTTAAAGCAAACTTTCAGTCATTTTTTCATCTTTCCATCTTGCCCCTTAAATCCTCTGCCCTTGTTGTTGTTTTAACTTTGGATAATAAAACATTGCTTTTCTGCCAGTAAATACCTTATACAGCCCACTTAGTTTCCTGTCTGGACATTAGCCTAGGCTAGTGACATCATGCACAGCGCACTCTCTCGTGAGAGTTTGCCAGGAAGGGAGGGGGCGATGAGTCATAAGAGGGCCAATGAGAGCTGGAGGTGTGCCTCTAAATCCAGGAAGTAGCTTCAGCTGCCCACAGTTAAAATTATTGCAGCCAGACTCAGTGGAAGGAGATTTCTGCAGCATATTTGGCAAGTACAGAATCACAGTACAGTATATATAAAATATGCAAAGTGGTTGGAGGGAAGCTTCAGAATGGCAAAGAAGTTTTCATTACAAAATATGTGAGCAGACTGCAGTTCCTCTAAAGAGGAGCTCAAGGCTTCTGCAGAAAAATCTAAAAAAAGTCAGCAGCTACAAATACTAAGTGGAGCTTCCCCTTGTGGGTGAAGCTCTGCTTTAAAGCGCACAAAAAATATTTAGCCTCATCAATGTGTATCTGATGAAAAGCCCAATAATTATATATTGGTACTTACTAGTTCTTTGTGTAGTGGCTGCATTTGTCCCCCCCCGCCAAGCTTCCTCTGCTTTCTTATCTGCCAATCTTGCAAACCCACTTACTGTCCAGAGGAGGCCATGTCACCATTGTATCTCTGGAGGGAGGCATAGTTGTCAGCATTAGGCCCCTTTCACATGGGCCAGATTTGTTTATCAGCAGGGGATCTGTCCGCTGATACCCCGCTGAGTGACTGGACCACAGGTCCGTGTCCACCCCTCTTATGCAATGCGCACACGGCCCTCCGCTCCAATCTGGCCAGGAGGGGAACGGATCCCCTTCCGTTTGCTTTTGCTGGACCAGACTGGTGGTAGCTGGGTTAAGAGAATAGAAGCCTAACCAGTTTTTGTGTATTGTGCGGGAGGTGCTTTTATTAGGGGAAGGCATGGATCCTTGTCCCTGCTTTGCAGCTACACAGGATCAATGCCTTACCTACTGACAGAACAGTAATCTGGCCCTGTACCGAATGATCGACGGGTGCCGGCAGAGTCCATGGTACCTGCTGATAGACTGCTGCTGTGTATTATCACAGCGAGAGCGAGCCGCCACCGGCTCACATTCGTGCCTGCTACCCAGAAGTGCAGGATTATGGGTGGTGGTGTGGATAGCACCCTCGCCTAACAGTAAAAAAGGGTCGCTGGTTCGAATCCCAACCACGACACTACCTGCCTGGAGTTTGCATGTTCTCCCTGTGCCTGCGTGGGTTTCCTCCGGGTACTCCGGTTTCCTCCCACACTCCAAAGACATGCTGGTAGGTTAATTGGCTTCTGTCTAAAATGGCCCTAGTATATGAATGTGAGTTAGGGACCTTAGATCGTAAGCTCCTTGAGGGTAGGGACTGATGTGAATATACAATGTATATGTAAACTGATGGCACTATACAAGTACTAATAATAATAATTAATAACAACAATAACAACGTATATATCCCCACACACGTGATCCTGCGCACAGCAGCCATCCTGTCACAGTATATCTTCTATAGAGCAGTTGGCAAGTGGTTAATGGGAATATCTTTGACAAGGTGTCAAAATGTCTTAATGGTGTAAGTTTTTAATGATCCTCAGACAATCGATTTACAGGCTGTAAATAATTATGCATGCTTATTATCATGCATTCTGCTGTAATGTTGTTGATAGGTCTCCCCTATATCCTGACAAAGCAGACCCCTTTTACCCCCATCCCATATTCACACACACAGATTGCAAAACCCACATGTATGGCTATGGATCACTTGAAACACTCTAGAATGATGAAAACAGAGGACACTGCTACAATTCTGTACAAAGTGAAATAAATTACATTTACAAAATTTCATTTATTTATTTTTCCCCCTCACAGCCCGGCACTATAGCACGATTTTTATTTTTTTTTTAAAGGGGGAGTTACCCTTTAATTATTGTCATCTCCGGAGACAAGCTGCGCACTCCTGACACTACAGCAGTGACAGTGGGGCATTCAGGCTGTAGCCTCTGAGAAGCACTCTGTTCTCATGCACTGCGGCAAGCTGTCAGCAGATCTGCAGCCCACCTAGAGACACATGTTCTTGCTATTTTCGGAGTTGTCTCACAGAACGTCCTTAACGCTTTCACCGACGTGCCGCAACGACGAGCTCTCTGGAGCTAGTGGAGGAGGGAGAGATCATACCAAGCATGCAGAGGGAAGCAAGGGATGATATTATACAGGGTACATCGGCGACAGATCTAGAGCATAAAGAAACCCATTCATCACTGACTAAATATTTTTATGCAAAATAGATGTGCCACGGCACATTAACATACTGTATGGAAATGTTCAGGTGCCCAAATGCAGCTTGACCCCAGCAAGTGATGCTTCCAACACTCAAGGCAATCATAGGGCATTGTAGGGGGTTCTGAAAGAGGAGACAAAGTGGTTTTATGTGACTGTAGGAGGCACTTGTTCTCAGAAAGGTTTTCAACACACATTAAAAAAAAAAAAAAAAAAAAAAAAAGGGAAAGGTATGTAATCTCTACAATAGGGAGTAGGCAACCTCGATACCCCCTGCTACAAATCCCATCGTGCCCCTGCCTCCGGAAGTCATGCCTGTGATTGTCAGGGTCTTGCAATGTCTCATGGGACTTGTATATCAACAACAGCAGGAGTTCCGAGGTCACCTACCCCTGTCCTACAGGTATAAGTTTTTAGGTATTTCAACATTTTTTTCTAAGGGCTTGTTGACACCACAAAGAACAGAAAAAAAGCACAGAAAACAAAAAACATTGACAAGCAGTTTTAACTTGTAGTGATACATTTTTTTCTAAAGTGGTTGTAAACCCTAGGAAAAAAAAAAAAAAAAAAAAAAAATCAACCCTGCCAGACAAAGGCACAATGAGCTAGTACGCATGAATTACTAACCTGAGATCCAAGCCCCCGCAGCCGTCGTGGTACCCCGCTCCGGCGGCCGACATCGCTGGCGGGTTCCGGTGCTGTGATGACGTCACTCCCGCGCATGCACGCGGGAGCTGCCGGTAACGGCTCACTTACTGAAGCAACGGCACGTATGCGTCGCGCCGTTGCTTCAGTGCACATGTGCAGATGACGTCGCAAATTCAGGGGATATCTCCTAAACCTGAAAGGTTTAGGAGATATCCAGGGTAGCTACAGGTAAGCCTCATTATAGGCTTACCTGTAGCAAAAAGGGTGTTGTAAGGGTTTAAAAACTTTTATATACATTCTATGCATTAAGGTAAAAAACCTCCACCCTCCCTTCTTACCTGAGCCCAATTTGATGTGAATGAGCGCAGCGGCTCCAGCCACTGTCTCTCTCCTCATTGGACAAATTGATAGCAGCAAGAGCCATTGGCTCCCACTGCTGTCAATCAAATCCGGTGATACGGGAGCAGGGAGGGGGTGGGGCCCGACAGAGTCGCGCTGTCTGTCAGTGGACGCAGTAGAAGGACTAAGGAGCCAGCACACACAGGTGCACCCAAGGAAAGCGGCTTTTACGTGGGGGCACCCGATGGAGAGGAGGGGGCTTGGAGCGCAGGCAGGTGACCCAATTAGAGGATTAGGGCTGACCTGTGCAAAATCATTGATTACTTTAAATAAAAAAAAACACAAGGGTTTACAACCCCTTTAAATGTTTTTATTTCTGTACATCAAGGGTCAAAATACAAACATCTTTTTTCGTATTTTGATAGAATTGCTTTGACATGCATTTTTATGTGACGCATTACAATTAAATGCAGCATGTCAACACACTAAACAGGGCATATACTGTAGACAGGGATTGTTCTTGCATTGATCAACACACCGGATGCAAAACAAGCCCCTAAAGTGGTTGTACACCCTTACATATACCTAGTGAAATGACTGGTTTCAGGTGATACACTGATAAAATCCTCCTATATAAGTTGTACCTATTTATCAGCAGTCTTCTCTATAAATTCAGGACTCTGAAGGTATGTAAAGCTTGTCCGAGATTCCAGATAACGAGGGCAGAAAGCTAAAATTGCATCACTGCAGAGCTCAGTAAGGAGAGCTCTGAGCCGATTGAACAGAGCAGCCCAAATCCGCCTCTCCTCGGGTCCCACGCCGCTGCTCCCGGCCCCTCCGTCCTGCCGGGTGCCCCCACAGCAAGCAGCTTGCCGTGGGGGCATCCAAGCAGGCATGCTCCCAAGCCGTGACCGTTCACACATGGAGCCGCAGCTTGGCCCCACCCCCTTCACCTCCTGATTGGCTCACTGGCTGTAATTGAAAGCAGCAGGAGCCAATGGCTCCCGTTCCTGGCAAAAGCCAATCAGGAGTGCAAGTCCCAGGAGAGCCAAGGCTCTCGGAGACATCGTTGGATCAAGAGGGGGCTCAAGTATTGGGGGGGGGGGGTTTGCCTTCATGCATAGAATGCATGAAGCTATAAGAACCTTGTGCCTTTACAACCACTTTAAGAAGGAATTGACAAATATACAAATCTTTTGGCAGCTCCTATATATGCATTTCATCTGTGTACTTAGACTTTGCCTGGAGTTTTATCTTTAAAGAGCAGAGATTTTTTTTACTAGGGCCTTTTATTCTTCAACAGCCACTAACGCTGCCAGCCGCCCACCGACACGTTAATAAGAATCACTGCATACCCAAACCCCGCAAGAAGCTGAACATGTAACTGGAAGTGTTTCATCTGATCCTAATTGAAATCATCACTCATTTCCTGTCTTCAACCATATAAAAAAAGTTTAACGATAACGGGAAATATTTTGCAGCACGGCCGTAAAATTTATTATTACGCAACCTTAGGCCATTTAATTGGCGGTCAACAAGAGAAGATATAGCAGATGAAGTGTGACACGTCGCATGTTCTATTTCCAAACAAGGGCTTTGGAGCCAGACGTATGAAATGTCACTGAAAATATCGAAGTCTATAATGCAGGTATAATTGGGCTGCCAGCTGTTCTGCACAATTACTCAAATTCCCCCATCCTCATCCCCAAACATTAATAAATTAACTTAAAAAAGGTATTTTTTTGAGCTGGCTTTATACGCAGGCTTATCCAACTGTTAAATAAATCATTATTTGTGGCTTAAAGGGAAATTCCGACTTCAAAACATTTTGTTCGCAAGTATAAAAGTGCAGAGACTACCATTATGAAGTATTGTTAAATAGAAACAAATATTGTTCTGTTTCTGGGGAAAGCCAATTAGATGCCTGAATAGAACTTTGTTTGGTCTGTAAAGGATGCCAACATGTAATTTAGCTGATCACTTAAAGGCATACTAAAATCTTGTTTTTTTTTTTTATTTAAAAAAAATAAACATGTTATACTTACCTGCTCTGTGTAGTTGTGTTGCACAGCGCAGCCCGGATCCTCCACCTATCGGGTCCCTTGCTGGCGCTCCTGGCCCCTCCCTCCTGCAGAGTACCCCCACAGCAAGCTATGGGGGCACCCGAGTCCAGCCACAGCACTGTGTCCATTATGACACAAAGCCATGGCTTGTCCCCGCCCCCTCTCCCCTCATTGGCTTACTGACTTTGACAGCACCAGAAGCCAATAGCACCCGCTGTGTGTCACAGCCAATCAGGAGTGAGAGTCCACCGTACAGCCAAGTCTCTCGTGCAACATCGCCGGATCTAGATGAGGCTCAGGTAAATATTAGGGGGGGGGGGCTGCTGCACACTGAAGGTTTATCATTTTAAGCACTTCAGCCCCGGAAGAATTGGCTGCTCAATGACCAGGCCATTTTTTACGATACGGCACTGCGTCGCTTTAACTGACAACTGCGCGGGCGTGCGATGCTGTACCCAAACAAAATTGACGTCCTTTTTTTTTCCCCACAAATAGAGCTTTCTTTTGGTGGTATTTGATTTGATCTCAGCAGTTTTTCTTTTTTGCGCTATAAACAAAAAAAAGAGCGACAATTTTGGAAAAAAAAAAAAAAAACACACAAACACCACACAATATTTTGTACTTTTTGCTGTAATAAATAGCCCCAATTTTTTCCCTCAGTTTAGGCAGATATGTATTCTACATTTTTTTTTTCCAAAAATCACAAAAAGCGTATATTGATTGGTTTGCACAAAAGTTATTAGCGTCTACAAAATAGGGGATAGATTTATGGCATTTTTATTTATTTTTTTCACTAGTAATGGGGGCGATCTGCGATTTTTATCGAGACTGCGACATTATGACAGACACATCGGACACTTTTGACACATTTTTGGGTTGATTGACAATTATACAGCGATCTAAAAAATGCACTGATTACTGTATAAATGTCATTGCTGGGGAAGGTGTTAACACTAGGGGGCGATCAAAGGGTTAACTGTGTTCCCTCACTGTGTGTTCTAACTGTGGGGGATGGGACTGACTACAGGAACCGAGAGATCGTGGTTCCCAGCTCCTAGGAACTCACAATCTCTCTCCTCACAGAACTGGGGTGTGTGTGTGTGTGTGTGTGTGTGTGTGTGTGTGTGTGTGTGTGTGTGTGTGTGTGTGTACACAATCCTGTTCTGCCTCTCGTGCCTGCGATCACTCGTGGCCGGCGGTCATCACCCCCGCCATGCAGTGTGCCTGCTATCCCGCTTAAAAAGGGACCAACGTACAGCTACGACAGTTTGCGGGATTGTGCCAACCCGCCGCAGTATGACGGCGGCTGGTCAGCAAGTGGTTAAAGCATAGAATACATAAGGATAGAAAAAAAAACTTCAGCCTCTAGAACCACTTAAAAAAAAAAGGCAGAAACCCAGAAGTATACCATGTACCCACCTTGCTTTCATAACTAATTTCAGCCCAACTTTACTTATTTTTTTGGAAGGAGAAAAGGGACAAGATAGACATCTTGAGGAAGGATTAGAACCTCTGTCAAGGTTTAACCACTTCAGCTCTGGAAAATCCTACCCCCTTTATAACCAGCCCATTTTGGATATTAAAGCAGGGTTCCACCTTTTAAAAAAAAAAAAAAAAAAACAAAAGTCAGCAGCTGCAGTATTTAAAAATATGGATACTTCCCTGTCCAGGGTGCCCGCGATGTCGGCACTAGAAACCGATCTATCCCTCGGCTGCCGGGTTCTACTGCCGCCATCCTCGGTAATGGAATTAGGAAATGATTCACGCTGCGCTATCCCACTTGTCCCCGCTGTCTCCCAGAGGACAGCGGGTGGGATGGGAAGTGGCGTAGATACCCGCGTATGGCTCGGGTATCTATACCCATAAGTGGGAGCAAAATAGCTGTATTAGACAGGTATTTGATCCCCCCTGAAAGATGCCAAATGTGACACCGGGGGGGGGGGTTGAGGAAGCGGTTCCACTTTTGGGTGGAACTCCGCTTTAAGCACTGTGCTACTTTAACTGGCAATTGCACGGTCATACAACACAAATTAAATTTAGATCATTTTTTTCACTCAAATAGAGCTTCCTTTTGGTGGTATTTGATCACCACTGGGTTTATAATATACAGTAAAATGACAAAAAGACTGAAAATTTTCAAAATATTTACTTTCTGCTATAAAAAAATAGCGACAAAAAAAAAAAAAAAAAAAAAAAAAAAAAATCGAATTGAGGCCAAAATGTTTTCGGCTACAGGTCTTTGATAAAAAAAAAACCAAAGTGTATAACTGATTCGTTTGTGTGAATATTGTAGCATCTACAGCCTATGGGGGCGGGGAGAGAGAGAGAGAGAGAGATAGAGAGAGATGTAGTATGTGCTGTTTTTTACTAAAAATCTTTGTTTCTTCTTCCTGCTTTGCAGGGAGAAGAAACAAAGATTGTTCCCTCTGAACCATAAATCACTGGCCGGACCTGCTGACAAAATCCCACTGTGATTAGACACGGCGGGGGACTGGGGTAGGGAGCATGCGCTCTGTACCCAGGAGACAAAGTAGTATCAATATTCCCATTGCACACTTACCTGGATAAGGCTTTAGGAGTAGCGGGTGCTGCAGCAACAAACCAGCTGGAACTGGAAACATCACATTTCAAATGCACATATTCACCAGCACACCGGGTATCAGCAATTACGTCCAAACATAACATCACAGAAGACGTAGTGCAACGTTTTGGAACCAAGCAGGCATGTGATGACGAAGGGGTCCTGCACGGCTCCAAAAGATTGCACTTTGTCTTCTGTGATGTGATCCTTCAATAAAAGGTTTGGACGTAATGGACAATACCTGGTGTGCTGGTGAATATGTGCATTTGATCTGCACCCAGGAGAGGCCATCACTTGGTCTGTAGGAGCCGACCACCCACAGAAAATGCGGGTGGATGGTCCAAAAGAGGTCAAAGAATAATTCAAGGCATGGCTATATTATATACATTGTTACATTGGTCTGTATACACCATACCTGGTTGATGTCTCTGGAAGCTGTAAATCACGAAGTAGACGCCACTACTCCAGTGATCCCCACTTGCTTACCAGGTCCATGCTGAGCAGCCGGTCTGATGCATTCCTAGCACAGGAGGTGTGGCCATTCCACATAGGCGCCCATCAGAGAATGCTTTGCTTTTTCTCTAATTCAAGGTGTTCTCTGATTGGACAGGGTGGAGAGTGTGATGTCGCCCCTCTGCCTTGTCCAATCAAAAGAAAGCTTTGCATTAATTCAGGAAACGTAAAGCATTCTCTGAACGGTGCCCTTTTTCAAAATGGTATCTTTTTATAGCGCAAAAACTAAAAACCGCCGAGATGATCAAATACCACCAAAAGAAAGCTCCGTTTGTGGGAAAAAAAAGAACATAAATTTTGTTTGGGTACAGTGTCGCACGACCGTGCAATTGTCAGTTAAAGTGACAGTGCCATATCGCAAAAAAAGGCCTGGTCATTAAAGGGGGAAATCCTTCTGGGGCTGAAGTGGTTAACAGCCATGAACGAACAGTTTAACAGGAGCACCAAAGCAATATGCGCAAATGTCCAAACCTGTCTACTGATCAAACTGCTTCACCATCCAAAACATTTCAACAGTTTCAGCTTTCCAGCGGGATCGGACAGGTATGGTATATACAGAATTATAACGGTCCAAGCTGGACAAATTTTAAGTGCTACTAAACCCACAAAAATCAGTCTGTATATGCAGTAAAACATGCTTGTTATACTCACTGTGGAACCTAAGGGGTTAATCCTCTGCAGTGTGTAAAAAGGCAGTTTGATCCTGTATGCACAGATCCTCCCCTTCTTGCATTGTCCCCAAAACATGTCTGCATAATCAGTTACTGGAGTTAGGCTGCACATGCTCAGTTTGGTGTGCATTGCTAGAGTTTATTACTTCTTGGGAGGGCGCATGCAATTAGCACAGGGCCAACCAGCACTGTCCACACAGAGGGTCAGGGGTCCTGCAGCCTGATAGGACAGCTCAGTGCAGTATGAAAACTCCTCCTACAAGCTTTACCAGGCACTGATAGAAGTCACTGCTATACACGGCTGATGAGAAAGGGTAGCAGTTTATATTTACTAAAATAATAGCATTTCCATGTTGTGTGTACTGTAGGAGACCAGATATAGTGAATGCAGGGTCCTGGGTTTAGTAACACTAACTATGTATAATATAGCCATGCCTGGAATTGCCCTTAATAGCACGTATGAAAAGTAACAGGAGTGCCAAACAAATGTTCAAAAGTCCAAAACCATCAGATAAAAACTGGTTCACCATTCAAAACATCCCAACGCATTTCATGGGTTAAATTAACTCCGTCATCTTCAGGGCTCTCGTGTAAAAAGGATGGGATTCAGGGGATGGTAATCTCCAGAGATAAATTCATTAGTGTCCAAATCATTGAACACCTCAAACCTTTGAGGTGTTCTACGCACAACACACAAAAAACGATCCCTTATTACTAAACCACCCCCCATCATTTTAAACAAAAACCTTGAAAAAGGAAGGCGTTTGTCTGACCTCTTCTCCCTCTCCCAACAATTTGTCCATTTCGTATGGGATTTTTTTTTTTTTTTTAAACACATGAACTAAATATCATTAAAAGACTTTGGACTTTTGGCATTATTAGACTGTTTGTTTCTACATGAACCTGAAAATCCACGATTAAACACGATTAATAACAATCTAATAACACTAAAGCAATTGATCAAAATGCCAAATCCATTCCTAAGGGGTACCCCCAATTTGTAAAGGACTGCCAAACCAGAGCCACTGTGCCCACAGAACAATTTATGTACCTACAGAAAACTTGAATTCAGTGCCTGGTCTTCACTAAGGATGAGCTCCGGCGTGTTCGCACACTCCACATGCAGAGCCCTCCAGGAAGTCAGCACTGCGCTAATCGCAGGCAGTGAGACATTTCCCGATCTCTGCAGCCGCGCATAGGGAAATGTCTCACTGCCTGTGATTAGCGCAGCACCGTGCTGACTTCCTGGTGGGCTCTGCACGTGGAGTGTGCGAACACGCCGGAGCTCATCCTTGGTCTTCACCCTTCCAGGGTTTAAAAGCCGCCTGTGTTCCTGTGGAGGTTTTACTACATTTCCTGTTCTGCTCGACATCCGTCACCTGGACAGGAAGTCAGCCTAATTCTCCCCTATTTTATGGTTTCATTCATATTTTTGTGGTTTGGTGCATTTGTTGCTCGATGAGTTTACCACTAAAAAAGTCAATCTCCGTTGTGGAATTTCCATAATGTTATGATCTGGTTGGTCCTTTTTAAAATGAATAATAAGTAGGGCGATATTGCCTCCCAGACACTTACAGCAAAACAGATGCTTAAAAAAAAAAAAAAAAAAAAAAAAAAAACACCAATACCACACACAACTGTTTATCAGTTATAAAGAAGGGGAGGAGTTAAAAATGTATATCTCCTTTAAAAGATTTCTGCTCACCTTTTGCTCTAATAAAAAAAAAAAAAAAAAAAAAAAAGGGAAAATCATTCCAACCGCAACAAAATAAAAACTGACAAAGGTTCTAACCCTATACTGTAAAAACTGTGGTTTATTACTTAAAAAGGGGTTTCCCCTCCCATCCTGACCCAGTGATGAGAAGTGAAAAGAAATCCCCCTCTCCACTAGGGAAGAAAGTCTAGAATTGGCCTCAAGATCATTAGGAATTAGTGCAAGCTGAACCATTGTAGAATCAGGAGAGCAAAGCCAAGTTTAAGACTTTGGCCTCATTTCACACAGGTGTTGAAACAGACAGTCAGATGACCTTCTTACAGCTTCCCTACAGAGAGTCAAAACCATTCACAACCCTTTAAAACAGGAAGTGGAAGGATGTGTACGCACAACAGCATTAGCATTGCATCAAAGCAAAAAAATAAGGTCAAGACAGGTCAAATGGCATGAGAAGTCGCACTCTATTGCTGGCAATTGCACTGTTCAATACGGTGAGACGCCGACCTTACACTGCAGCATAGATTTTAAAAAGTAGTTCCTGCACTACTTTTGGTGTTTTCAGGTGCGACTTGCAGACATCTGTGCATGAAGCCATACGGATGTCTTACAAGTCAGACGTGCGGCTTTTGAAATCGTGCAAATTTCAGTCACATGATTTCAAAGCTGCAGTCAATGTGAACGAGGGGTAACTTTAGCTTGTTCAATTAAGCTTTGACAATAAAGCTTGGAAGCAAATTGGTATCTATGCAGAACTGAGCCAGATTTTGCCCTCCCCAGTTTTAGTAAATCAAACCTTTAGAATCCACCTCCATAATCCAATAAACTGTAAGCTTACTTGAAAAATCTTTTTATAGTGAGTGCGCTGCCTGTCTGCTGGCCATCGCTTTCTACGACTTACTGGCTTCCCAGCATGCTTTGCAGCTTCTCAATTTCTAAGGACTATGTATCCCATGGTACCTCGCTGCCTGAAAGAGGTGATTCCTGTACTGACTCCGCCTCTTGAGACTCCTCCTCCTCTCTGCACCTCTGTAGTTCAAAGGCAGGCTCGCTCAAATTCTGTGACGCAGCAATGTCTACTTGTCACAGACTTCAAGTCATGGGGCTCTTCACTAAGGTTACAAACTTCATGACGGTTCAGATTAATAGAAGTAGGATAAAAATAAGGTTCATCCAAAGTTTTAGCAGTAGCTTAAAGCGGGGGGTCCACCCACACCGCCAAAAAAAAAAAAAAAAAAAAAAAAATAATATTAAAAGCCAGCAGCTACAAATACTGCAGCTGTTGACTTAATACATGGCCACTTACCTGTCCCAGGGTCCAGCGATGTCGGCAGGCGACGCCGAGAACCCGCTCGGTTCTCGGCAGCTGCTTCACTTCCCGGTTCCCTACTGCGCATGCGCGAGTCGCGCTGCACATCGTAAGTGGTCCCCGCTCTCTCCTGGGAGCTGTGCGTTTCCCAGGAGACAGCGCAGTGGGGATGGGAAGAGGCGTAGACTCCCATGGGAGTCTATGCCGGAAGTGGGTGCAAATACCTGTCTTAGACAGGTATCTGCACCCCCCTCCCCCCTGAAAGGTGCCAAATGTGACACCAGGGGGGCTGGGGGTTCCGAAAAGCGGAAGTTCCATTTTTGTGTGGAACTCCGCTTTAAGATTAAGGCAGGCAGCCCCTCAACCCTGTATAATTCATTTGACAAAAAGAACAAAGTTTTCATAGGCAGGGCCAAGCCAGGCTCACTTACTTCTACCATAATCCACGTCTAATGGCAAGGTGCAAGTACAAGTACCAAGGTTACATAGTGGGTGAGGTTGAAAAAACCACACACACACACACACACACACACACACACACACACACAAAATGAAAAACACCAGTCCATCCGGTTCAGCCTGTGTGGGTGTGTGCATGCATTTATGTCTCTACTACTTCCTATATCCCTGTATACTGCATTCACATATGCCTCGTTTCCACTGAGCGGATCGGTTCGGGTCGGTACAGTTTGGAAAGCCTAGAATGGTCCGGCCTATTCAGGTGAGCGTTTCCACTGCAAGTCGGACCACCAGGGGCCATACGTGAGTTAAGAAAAAAAATGCCTAGCATGGAGTCACACGTCCGCCAATCAGTGGAATGTGTCGTAGCTCCGTCCTAACCGAACCGTACCATTTTCGATGGCCCCACATCTGAAGCAGGACCCAGAATGGTGCGGTTCAGTTGTATGGGCTGCTTTCATAATGGAAACACTCAAAATAGCGTACCGTACCGATCTGCTCAGTGGAAACAAAGCATAACATGCACATCTAAAATGTTAGAGATAATCAGCACTTCTTGCTGATGGCACCGATTGTGGAAGTGAGCTCCACATCCTTACCATTCTAACCGTAAGGAACCCCCTACAGTTTGAGGTTAAACCACTTGCTCAGTTTGATTGAGTGACCAGTGTAGTACATGGAACTGACAGTAATACAGCAAAACCTTGGTTTGAGAGCATTTTGCAAGACAAGCAACATTTTTTAATACGTTGTGACTTGATATACAAGTAGCGTCATGTCACAACTGAGCATTAAAAAAAAAAAAAAAAAAAAAAAAAAAAAAAAGAAAAAGAAAAGAGAGGTGCCTCTAAGTGTAGCAATATGGTTACATTTACATTTAGCAATTAATTGCTACACTTAGAGGCACCTCTCTTCTAATACTCTGTTGCTCCCGCTTCTAATCCCCTTGCGGAGGCTTCTATTTGTGGATGGACATTTTAAGTTTACACAACCTGGTCACATCGCTATAATCTTTTTATATGGACTATAAACTGAAGGACCTATGAATAAATGATTGTGGAAACAAATCATTTGAGTTTCCACTATTTCTTATGGGGAAACTTGCTTTAATATACAAGTGCTCTGGATTACAAGCATGTTTCCAGAACAAATTATACCCGCAATCCAAGGTTTTACTGTATATGGGAAGTCCTATTTTCGCCAGGCAGTGAGAATGGTTTTCTTCAAAATCCTGCAAGTTTCTGCTTCATCTCTAGCCCAGCCTCATACGTGTCCTAAAACCATAGGCCTGAATATCCAACATCCCTTGGCATTGAAAGAGTTAAAAATCAATGTACACAGTAAAATGGAGAGTCAGATTTCCCTTTGTGGAGAGAAGGTCATTAATCTTATCAGATTTTCCATAAAAATCAAGACAACACTGACACACAAATTTAATTTCCTCTGGCACAGTTTTCTTTTCTTTTGCCATTATTCTGAATGATGTTATAAACTTTAACCAGCCACAGTGGGATGTTATGAGACCACAGTCAATTTTAACAAATCCATAACACCATATTTGTCATGGGGAACAGCGTTCGTCAGTTAACCAAACATTTTTTGTTTCTTGGAGTCCACACAATAAAAACTTTGTATTATTCAATTTAACAATCTTTGTTATTTACAGAACAATATAAAAGATAACCACACTTACGCTTTTTGGACAATCTTGGCAATCATAGCTATGGTTCACATCTAAAAAATCTTCAATGTTGTTGCTTGTGAATCAATTCTAATTATTGGACTCTCAGACTTTATACAATGTGAATCTTAACATTTACACCGCCCTTCGCATGGCTACAAGCAGACAGACCAACGTCCCTTGCAAGGGGGAAGGCAGGCAGCTCAATACCACAGTGTTTAAGCTCATTTATACTGAGGACAAACTCTGAACCCTCGCCACCATGACTTTACACCACCCCTTGCACGGGAGCGGCCAGGCGGGCCCAAGGTCCCTGGCATGGCAGCGGCCAGGCGGGCCCAAGGTCCCTGGCACGGGAGCGGCCAGGCGGGCCCAATGCCTGTTAGTAGAATACCTGTAGTCAGTGGAGACCAATGGCTGATAAAGAACTGAGAACTGTGCTTAGCCTGACGTTAAGAGGTTGAATAGTCTGAACTGCTAGACTGATGATCGGTGTCGGGATCACAAGCCAAGGTTGGTGCAGAGAAGAGTTTCATAGTCAGGGAGTCACAAGCCAAAGTCGATTCCAAGTAGCAGTAGACTTAGCTTGAGGGAGTGGGCAGGATAATGTATGAAGCACAATAATCTGGCAAAAGGGAAGTACAGAGACATGGCTTAAATAAGGAAGTTCATGGGAGGAGCAAAGAGTTCAAGGTTCAGCGGAAATCAAGGCAAAAGGCAGGGTTGTCCAATGGATCAGGCAGGGTGTCCAGCATCTCAGGTAGCTCAGCAAGAAGAGTCATTGTCAAACACAGCAGAGGTCTCAGGTTCAGCTCTTGACAATGCCCAATGCATGAGAGCAGCCAGGCCTCTTCCCCATGCTAGAGTGCCTCTAGCATGGGGAAGAGGCAGGCAGTTAATGCACAACAGTGCTTTGTCATTATACTGATCCAATGGCTTTCAATACTTAATCTCCGAACCTACTAGGTACCCAGATTGATTAAAGCGGGGGTCCACCTATCTATCGTTTTTTTTTTTTTTTTGAGTTCATTCACAAACTTTTCTTCTCAGCATTACATACTCACATATTGTGTGTAATATGTCCGCCTGTGTCAGATTTCGTTGGAAAGAATAACTTATATTATTCACTGCAGGCGGTTTCCATCTTCATTGTGGGCATTTGAAGCCAACAAGCATTTATTTCCTGGATGTGGTGAATGCTGTGCTCCCAGCATTCACTGCTCGTTCCCGCACATGCTCAGTGGCATCCTGGGAAGCCTGAGACTAGCTCCCAGGAGTCTGGGAGAGGCTAGAGACACGCCTACTCCCACGGGAGGAGAACCAGGAAGTGCAGAGAAGAATAGAAAAATAAAAGGTAATTACGGCGATTTAAATTTTTTTTAAACGGCATGTCAGCATCTAGGCAAGGAAGAGAATACATACAGATATTAGGGGTGCAACGGATCGTCATCGATCCGTGATCCGATCCGCGGAGGTTGATCCGATCCGCGGAGGTTGATCCGTACGGGACACCTGCGATCCACGGAGCGCTCTGTGGGCTCGGCCATAGGAAAGGCCGCAGCTTCGGCCTAGCTCCGGAGCGGCGGCCATCTTGGTACACCCGGCGGCCGTTTAGCACATGATCGCTCCGTCAAATGACGGAGCGATCACTTGTAACAAACCGGCGTCATGTCATGACGCCGGTTCCTCTCTCCCCTCTGTGTACTGATCTGTACAGTGGAGGGGAGAGATCGGATGGCAGCAGTGCCAATACTCTGCAATGCCCTGCCAATACTCTGCAATACCCTGCTGCAATGCCCTGACAATACTCTGCCATACCCTGCAATACTCTGCCACACCCTGCCAATAGGGAGATTGTGGATATTACAGTGGGGGAGATTTTTTTTTTTTGTTGATCCGAAAATGATCCGAACCGTGACTCCTAATCCGAGGAACGATCCGAACCATGAGTTTTTTGATCCGTTGCACCCCTAACAGATACTGTTCAAAATTTGGGTGGAACCCCGCTTTAAGTCAAATATCCATTCATCCAAATTAAGCTGTGTGCATGGCTCAAAGCATTTAAAAAGGGGCTTATCAGATATGTTTCTGCATGCATACATGTGCAAATGTAACACATTCAGGCATTTCTACTTCTCAAAGATCACTGTACTTTGTGACAATGCCTTTATCTGCTTTACTCATGAGAAATTCAGACCCATCTTTGTTTAGGCATCAATGTCTACATCCTGGACTGAGATGCTGGCTCACAGATGACACGACCCTTTAAATCCTAGCATCTGCAGTTCTTAGCTTTGTCCACAATAGTCTGACAATCGGGCCCTGCTGTCTCACCTTGTGATTTGCTATTAAGTTATAATGTTGCGGTCTGATCACTTAGAAGAGACTGAAGAAATGGTTGCACTTGCCTGCAGCAGGGCTGACGACATCTCAGCCTAGGCAAAGTAAAGCTCCAGGACTAGTTTTCTTCTTTAAAAGATGGAGCTTGATTTGAAAATTATATGGTGGCTGTGTATTATGACATTTCAAAGAATGTATTCATGCAGAATAAAATTACTGAAAAGGAAGACCTTAATCGAAAAAGTCATCCCAACAGCCATGAAATGATCACTTTCAAGAGGAAAGGGCAGCCTTTATGTTTCCCATGGCTGTGGACAACCCCCATATTTCTGCGATTAAAGGTTCTTCCTAAACATATACAAAATGAAGCGCATCAAATTCAGCACATTTGTATTGTCTGAAAAACGCTCGATGAGCAGGAAATCCCTCTCTCAATTTTGAAGTTCCTGGATGATCTGCTGCCAATGTGTTTTGTACAAGGACACCAGCGTCGGATATTGGAAGCGCCTTAATTTTACAGAATGTAACTTGCCTGCTCTTACACAAAATCGGCATTCCCAGAAGACAGGGGCAATTTATAGGGCCCCAACGCTCTTACAGTGATTTCGTCAATCAATCATGTAGTCCGGGAATCTGTCAAAAGAGACAGAAGTCTAGCAGCCCTACAGATTACAAATGATGTGTCTGCTGAATAATACAATATTCCGGGTCACATCTCAACTTTTATTAGATAAAAAATAGATTACAAACGCGTAACCTCTTTAGTGAAGCAGGGACCCGAGAAGCACTGCGGTTGGCTCTCCAGCGAGCCTGGTATCTATTTACGCACACAGATGTCCTAACATGGAGGAAAACGGCAAACACAGGCGTTAAAAAAACTCTAGACAGCTAAGAAACCCCTTTCAGCTTTAGCACCTTTATTCCTTTATAAGTCATATTTTCCTATTAATCTAGACTAGAGCAATCAACTAAAACCTTAGCCGACAGTCTTAACATGCCAGCTGAGCATAGAACCCGGGCTAGCAGTAAGGGAGTCCAATCTATAAGCTGAAAGGCGTTGGGGCTGAAGTTACTTTGTAGCGATTTGCATACAAAAAAAAAAGTGTACTGACAAAAATAAATGGGAAGGAAAAAGGAAAAAAAAAAAAAAACCAAGCACACACCTTGTGTGCACAGTCCAGTGAAAGGATGAAGACTCCAAAAGAAAAGATCCAGGGCAGCAATACCAAGGAACCATCAATAACCCCTCTTGTAGTGAATACAGGTAATCCAGGAAAGTGCTCCATGGACACTCACCACACCTCAGTGAAAGGGACACTCACCAGAAATGATGACTGCCATTACAGCAGCAGTATGCATCTGTCATCCAATGAGGGGTGAACCCAGCAAGTACATCCAACAACACTTATCAGGGTAAAACTGTGATAAATAAAACTCAACAGGAGCAAGAAGGAATCCTCAAACGTGTGGCAAGTTTAGTATGGATGCAAATACACATTAAAATAAAGTACAGTGGAACCTCGGATTGCGAGTAACGCGGTTAACGAGCGTTTCGCAATAAGAGCACTGTATTTTTAAAAATTGTAACTCGGTTTGCAAGTGTTGTCTCGCAAAACTAGCACAATTCAGGCCAAAGCGGTGCGCAGTACCGCATTTGGCCTGAGGTGGGGGGGCGCCAGAGCCGAGCGTCGCCGATTGGCGCTGTTCGGAAATGCACGGAAAGGCCCAAGGACAGCTCGGCTGACCTTGGCAAATCTAGGGTACAAAGTCTTTCCGAGGTCGGCCGAGTTAGCCTCGGGCCTTTTCGGCCGTTTCCGAGGCTCTCTGGCACCCCCCCGCCTCTGGCCGCATGCGGTATTGCATGCCATTGAAGTCAATACGGAACAAATTATTTTCGTTTCCATTGACTTCAATAGGGAAACGCGCTTTGATATGCGAGTACTTTGGATTACGAGCATTTTCCTGGAACGGATTATGCTCGTAATCCAAGGTTCCACTGTAGCATAAAAAATTCTTACATTGACAGCCGCTGCCAACCCAGAATCGAGCAGTGGCATGACGTCAGCACTAGTTACTCCTTTCCAATGCGTTTCGTCCAATCGGACGTTATCAAGGGATCCTCCAGTGTCAAAATCTGTTATCTTTTTGTAGCTTCTCAAAAGTACTTCATGCCATGGTAATCAATTGGGCTAAAATTGACCAATAGATTCACCTTAAGATCACTTTTAGAAGTGGTGGGAGAGGTGCCTCCACTCCCCTCGCCACCTCCCAGTGGTTTCTGGGCTAACGTTACCAATCAGTAGCTTGGGGAACCATCCAGCACTGGCAGGGTTTTTCCATGCTTATATGCGATGGATAGATGGCTATAGTTCATTTTCTGCCCTAGGAGGACCAGAGCAATGTCAAAGTCACTTCCCGTTCTCGGGCCATATAAAAACATGATTTTTTTGTTTTCTTAAAAGCAAAAGTTTGTTTTTTTTTCACTTTTTTGCTTTAAGGGTAGAGGAGAGGTCCTTTAGAGTCCAGATCTCTCCATAAAGAGGACTGGTCATGCTGTATTGTTATTGCAAGGGAGGTTTACATTCCATGAGATAGCAATAAAAAAAAATTTTTTTTTTAATTTAAAAAAAAAAAAAAAAAGTAAAAGCTGCAGCTCACCACAACCACACCCCACCCCCTTCATGGGCTTACTGGCAGTGATTGACAGCAGTGGGAGTCAATGTGGAGGGAGAAAGACTTGGTAAAGCCGAGGTTACTGTGCATGTCGCTGGACCAAGAGGGGGCTCAGGTGAGTATTAGGGGGCTGTGGGGGGGGGGGGGAAGCAGCAGCACATCAGTTTTTTTTACCTTCATGCATAGTGACAGGGGCTCAGACAGAAGCGATAGAAAGCCCTTACTTTTCTTCATTCCCTCTGCTGCATTCTGCACTGGGGAAAACGAAAGGGAGATCCTGATGGGTATCCAAGAGTAAACAGAAATGCAAGATGCCCACACCCCCTACCAAACTGAACACAATTATTTCAAATAAAAAAGTTGTACTTACTGCCCATCTAATGTTATGATGCCAGCTAGATACAGGAGATCAAAGGGACTTGATGTAGCCAATTTAGGAGAAAAAACAAGCTGCAACTTCTAAGAAGAAGATCTAAAGTCACAGCATACACTTTCATTTCTAACATCGGCATTGTAATCACAATACTAAACGATTGTTGTTTCTGAAATTCCAGGATAATGTTAGAACATGAAAGGAGATTTTTCATGTTCTGAGTGCTGCCCGTCTCTTTACACAACTTTCTCAATTACCTGCATGTTGTGTGTCTTCTCTATTCCTTTGGTTTACTTTCATATTCTAAGGTTTACATAACACAAGGGATCAGCAAGCAGTGATGGGGACACACGTGGTGAGATTCCTGTACTGACTCCGCCTCCTGAAACTTCTCCTCGCCTTCTCTGTAGATCAGAAGGCGGGCTCTGTGAAATGTGTGACACAGCAGTGCTACCTCACAGGGCATAGTGACTACGTGTCACAGAATTCAAGGAAGTAAGTATGTGGGGATTTTTGAAAAAAAAAAAAAAAAAAATACATTTTCAAACTTAAAGATGGTTCTGATTCATAAGAGTAGGCACATTTACGTGGCTGAGTGTAGGACAGCCCATTCTACCATTCCTCCATGCAGAAACGCAGGGAAAGTCATCCTAAAACTATTTTTTTTTTTTTTTAAATCGTGTTATATCAACCTGCATGGTGTTGGGGCAGCATGTGGTGGCCAATGCCACCCCTGTGCATCTGCTACAGCGGGCAGGTTGCCAATAATTCTGTATTACCCACCCCCCTCCCCCCATTCATCCTCAAATGCGGTGTATTTTCGCATGAGCGATTCTGCACTTATTCCTGATCCACAGTAGTGTACCTAGCCTTCAGCCTCATGCACACAAGATGTCTGTTTAGCCCCTCCCAACTCCAGAACTCCTTGCAAGAGAAAAACTGCTTAAAGCAGAGCTGCACTCAAAAGTGGACTTGTCACGCGTTTGCTTCCCCCCCCCCCCCCACCTCCGGTGCCTTTCCGGGGAACGGGTACCGGTTTTTGACAAGTACCCGTCCCCACTTCCGGGAGACCTGACTGCGGCGAGTTCCCGGACATTCAGCCCCCATCCTCCGCCGCCGGGCCAGTTAGTTAGCATAGCGCATTTTACGCATGCGCATTAGAGAACCGTAAGGCTTAGCTGCCATTTTCCCTTACCACAAATGGTGGCGGCAGTACCCGAGAGTCGATCGGAAAATCGGCTGGGGTGCCAACATCGCAGGATCCCTGGACAGGTAAATAGAGATGCACTGAAATTTCGGCGGCCAAAAATGGCGTTATCAGCATTCAGCCGACAAAAGAAAAAGGTGCCAATAATGGCACCAAAAAGGCACGCGGTTTTGCTGTGAATTCACGGCTTATAATTTTGTCGTGCTTATGGTGTGTTTTCCATAGGTCAAATTACTCAAAAACCGTATCAAAAACTTAACACGGTGCATTAATGATGCGTTCTTGCAGGATTTTTAACATCACAACGGAAGCGAAATAGACCAGTGTGCAGACATACATAGAATTTAAAGAGACACATTTTTCTTGCGCTATAAGATGCCAATAATGGCCGACAATAATTTCATATTCATTTAAATTGAAATTAAATTAAAAAGTCGAATATAATACAACTCTGTATAAAAAAAAAAAAAAAAAAAAAAAAAAAAAAAAAAAAAAAAAAATTTCCTAAGGAGAAGGCTGGACCTCCTCTTTAGGAAAAGTGCATAATGCGGTGTATTGCATGTGTGTTTTGACTTGTTTAGGTGCGTCAAGCGTTCATAAATTCCATTGAGCAGAATGTTAATTTATTCTGACCACTGAAATGCGTTAACGCTCAGGCTCACCTAAACGCATCTAGCATTTAGACACGACCACAGGTTTAGGTGTGTTCAGCATTTTTTCTGCTCTTCAGCGCCACCACGAATGTGTTTTTTTTAACCTGTAAAACGCTACTCTAATTACGCCTGTAAACGCCTATATGTGTATAGACACATAAGCTTACATAGAGAAGCTTTTAAAGCCTAAAAAATAAAATAAACAATATATATTTTTAAGCCCAGTGTGCACGAGGCCTGAAAACTTGAATAGGCAAAACTTTGTTCCCTATTTTAGATGTAATGTAAAGGAGGGTTATATTTAGGAGTTGCACTGATACAGATACTGGTATCGGTTCAGATTCTAAGCATTTGCATTGTATTTGTACTCATGTAAATGCTCCGATACATTTGCGGTACAATTTGAGCCCAGACAAAATGAATGGGCTCAAAATCAAAGATTTGACCAGTAATGCGGTGCAACCCCGGTCCAATTCGCATGCGGTTTTTACACACCTGTCCTTTGTGAACCCAGACTTGTCATAGGGACAGCCTGGGCTCACACAGGAATGGTGTGGGAAACTGCATGCGATTAGGACAGGAATCACACCGCATTCCTGTTCAAATCACATACGATTCTTTGCAGTGCGATTTTAACCCATTCATTTTGTATGGGCTTAAATCGCACTGCACATTTGTATCGGCAAGTACTTGAGCACAACTATCTGTACTTGTGCAAAAAAAAAAAAAAACCGCACACACGCACCAGTGCCATCTGTGTCCCATCGCAGGGATTCCCCTTTACTTCCTGTCCCATAAAGCAAACAGGAAGCGAGAGGAAATCCCTGCAAATTAAGGGAATCCCTTGGAGACCCCCAGGTCACCAGAATTAGTGTCCCCATTGGATGATTTCCCCTCTGTTACTTTTCTGGGGACAGCCCAAAATGTGGGATTCTTTTACTTTCAGTGATAATGGTAAACAGGACAAATATTGAGGGTGAATCTCCCCAACAGGAGCACAGACAGCAATAAAAACTGACCGGGGTTCTAATCCCTTTCCACTCTATCCAAAACAAAGAAGTTTTGCCTTTAGTTATACTTTACCTGCTTAATACCGGGCTCTTTTACACCCTTCCTGCTCAAGCCAATTTT
This sequence comes from Aquarana catesbeiana, assembly GCF_042186555.1. Taxonomy (NCBI): domain Eukaryota; kingdom Metazoa; phylum Chordata; class Amphibia; order Anura; family Ranidae; genus Aquarana; species Aquarana catesbeiana. Next base: position 386,348,320 of record NC_133329.1, on the reverse strand, counting down.
TAGCTGTCATGCATCGCTTTCTGTACCCAAAATGAAATTATAATTTCCTAAATCACAAATAGAGCTTTCTTTTGGTGGTATTTAATCACTGCTGGATTTATTTTTTTGGGAAAAAAAAAAAAAAAAAAAACCCACACACCATTTTAGGTTTCGGTCAGTAAATGTTGTAAATATGTAATTTTTCTCCTTCAACGATGGGCACTGACTGGCATCACTGATGGGCATTGATTGTGTCACTGATGGGCACTGCTGGGGCTACATTGATGATAAGTGTCCTGATTATCTGTAGTCTCCCCTGTGAGGAAGTGCCGCTAATCGTCTCTCCTCACCTCAGAGTCAGCGTGAGGAGAGTCGAAAAACTGCACTTCCGTGTTTACATGTGATCGGCTGTGATTGGGCACAGCCAATCACATGGTTAAAGAGCCAAGTCGTCGGCTCTTCACCCAGATCTTTATCTGTGACCCCTTTCACACTGGGGCGCTTTGTAGGCGCTACAGCACTAAAAAAAGCGCCTGCAAAGCACCCTTAAAGAGCCAATCCTCACACTCAAGTGTGAAAGTCCGAGAGCTTGCACACTGGAGTGGTGCGCTGGCAGGACAGTTAAAAAAAAAAAAAAAAAAAAGAGTCCTGCTAGCAGCGTCTTTAGAGCGGTGTGTATACCGCTCCTGCCCATTGAAATGAATGGGGCAGCGCAGCTATACCGTCGGCAAAGCGGCGCTGCAGCAGAGCTTTGCGGTGGTTTTAACGCTTTCTCGGCTGCTAGCAGGGGGTAAAACCGCCCCACTAGCAGCCAAATAACGCAGCTAAAACTGTAAAACTGCGCTAAAAATAGCGCCGTTATACTGCCCCCGCGTGAAAGGGGCCTTCGTGTATTACTACTTGATACAGTATGTTACATCAGCTAGAAGAACCGCCACAATTTAAAGCAAGTCCATAGATAACATTTCAAGTCTACCAAAAGAGGAGGAAAATGTCATACAATCTAGCCTTGCAGCTCATATGAATAGAGGTGGGCGCCCTCTAATAAAAAGGTGAAAACAGGAAAGAAAAAAAAAAAAAAAAAATCTTCTAGTAGCATTCGGCTGCTTTCAAAGTTGCAACTCTTGCACACATTTCTTGACTTACCCAGGATAACATTTTCCATACCATGTGTGCTTTCATCTCCCTCACCTTAACCAAACTTGTGTAAATGGATACAATGCAACACAACTGTAAATAATGCCTCATTTACACTTGCTTCGGCTTCAACAAGGCTTCGGACTGGCTTTGTTAAAGTTCTCTGACACTAAATAAAATGGTTGGTTTACAGTCCTGTTTACACCTTTTGCTTTGCTTCAAAAATTATACCCTGTGTAGTGTCAAAGAATCTTCAAAACCTCCATAGAAGTCTATGGAAAAGCTCGCTTGAAGCCCCAAGCAAAAGAAAGGTGTAAACAGGACTGTAAGCTAACCATTTTATTTAGTGACGGGAGTGTTTTTTTTTTTTTTTTTTTTTCCCCAGATCAAAATAATTTTTAATTTTAGAAAAGAATCAAAACTTTGCTGGCATAGCAATGGCCCCCCTTAGTGACGGGAGCTTTGACTGGCGTTCATAGAGCATAAAGCGTGTCTGAAGACATATTGTCAAGCGAGTGTAAACTAGCCCTTACTTTTTTTACTATGAATTTTTTTTTTTTTAAATAAAATTTAGGCTCTGGGTTAACATAAACCAGACCTCGTCAACCATCAGCACGTATAACCTTAGGGCTTAGATGTATAAATTCCAAAAAAAATAAATAAACTAGCAGATTTAAATACACTCACAAACTGGGAGATCAGCGAAACCCAGGTTGGCTCATCTCCCTCCCCTCCACCCAGCAGCAGTAAACATGCGGGTCCTGGGCCCACAGGTGGGGCAGCAATGCCTAGGAAGTATGGTGGGGAAGGAGTTGGCTCTGGGGGGGGGTCACAGAAATCAATCAGGTAGTCGTACAGCAGCCCAATCACTCATTACAAAACCAAGAGTCCTCTTGTAGAGTGTACACACACTCCCAGGGCTAGAGCTGGTGGTATCATCACCTCCCTCCCCCACTGCAACTGTCACAAGACATTTGGCGTTGGCAGTAAAATGCTAAAGCCTTGTACACAAGTTTTTGTTTTTTTTTAAAAAACAAAAAACAGACAGCCCAGGTTGGAGGCTCTGTACTAAATCTGATGTTAGTACAGCGCGATCTCCCCTGCTGTGCCACTGGGTTGGGGGGGGGGGGGGGGGGGGAAGGTCAGCAGACCTTTTTCGGCTGGCTTCTGTTGGACTGGCTATTGTACACACAGGCCGAATGTCGGCCGGGATTCTACTGAACCCACCCATGCCGCCCGACATTCAGCCTGTGTATATTAGGCTTTAAAGGCCAACTCCAGCTGCCTGAAAGTTGCCCGACACTGGGCAGAGATAGTGCAGGTTATTTCTGATCTAGCCCAAATACCTATACCTCTTCATCTGCTGGTGTGCTTGCTGGGCACAATTGATGCTGAAACATATCCAAAAAAAAAATATGTATTTATAAATATGGTGTCCAGGTTATTGTACCTAGCTAAAAAGCTAATCGCCCAATTTTGGTTGGCTGCCGCTGTGCCTTCTAGGGCGCAGTAGATCGCCTACATTAATTCTCTTCTACTTAGAAAACAGTTAGCTTATCACCATCCAAAAGGTGGGTAAAAAAAAAAAAAAAAAAAAAAATGTAAACTCATTTGGCAAAGTTGGCTTGATAACCCAAGTCTCACCCCAGCACAATTATTGATGGATAGGTTGTTACAACTTTAAGAACACCTAGAGTTATGGTCTGAGTTTGGGAATTTCTCCGCTGTACATCCGAGATTAGACAAAGGAGACTTCTGAGTAATCGTCCTTCAGTCCGGGTTCACACTGGTACGACAAACGCTCTGACATTAGGAGCTCATGTCGCATGACGAGTGAAAAATCAACGTTTCCCTATGAGAGCCGTCTTAACTGGTCCGACACAAGTCGGTCCGACTTTGAAAATGCTCCCTGCACTACTTTGGTCTGACTTTAATCCTACTTCAGCCGATTGAATATCACTGAAGTCAAATCAAAGTCGGATTGCCGTCTTGACTGTTCCGACTTTGGCATGCCACTTGTGCTCCGATGATCTTGAAGGGGAACTTCACGTCAAATTTTTTTTAAAAACTGGCATGGGTTCCCCCTATAAGAGCATACCATGCCCTTCGGTCTGGTATGGATTTTAAGGGGAACCCCCACGCAAAAAAACAGCGTGGGGGTCCCCCCAAAATCCATACTAGACCCTTATCCGAGCATGCAGCCCAGCAGGTCAGGAAAGGGGGTGGGGACGAGCGAGCGCCCCCCCCCCCCCTCCTGAACCATACCAGGCCGCATGCACTCAACAACGGGGGGGTGCTTTAGGGCAGGGGCACCCCAAAGCACCTTGTCCCCATGTTGATGAGGACAAGGGCCTCTTCCCGACAACCCTAGCCGTTGGTTGCCGGGGTCTGTGGGCAGGGAGCTTATCGGCCCACCCTATGTGAATTAGTATGGGGTACATTGTACCCCTACCCATTCACCTAAAACAAAAAATGTCAAAAATAAAACACATTACATAAGTAATTTATTAAAGGCAGCTCTGTCATCTCTTCCGATCTCCTCTCCCCTCTCTGGCACCTCTGTGTCCTCCCCTGACGTCTTCTGCCTCTGTCAGTTCTTATCCCCTCTCCGGCTCTTCTCCCTCTGTCTTCTGCCCGGTCTTCTCCCTCTGTTCTTCTTTTGATGTTGACTCGACGCTCTCTCCTGCTCTATTGGGTGCACGTTGTGCTACTTATATTGGCATGGGGCAGATTCACCAGAGGCACGCCTCTTACGACGTCACACGTGACCACGCCCCATGCCAATATAAGTAGTGGCACAGGATCCCTGTTCACTGAAGTCTGACGTATGTCGGACTTCAAGTCGCAGGGCAAAGTCAGATACAAAGTGGTACAACTGTTGTGTCGTACCAGTGTGAACTTGGCCTCAAATGGTTTGGTTTTATGCTACATTTTTCTTTTTTACCGCTTGTTTTTTTTTCATAAAATTTTGCATATGCTTTACTTACAATGTAATGCTCTGTACCTGGTTATATATCTCATGTTCAGTGTGGATGGTTGTTAATTATAAAACTTTCAACTCTACAATGTGCAAGCACTTTTTTTCCTCCCTTGTCAATAAAATACAAATAATAAAAAAAAAAAAAAAAAAAGGGGCCAACTCCACATTTTACACCTGTATTTACGTGCATGGTACATTGCAGAACACAGACCTGTCCTTCTCTAACCCACAGCTCCTTATCTCCATAAACCCCCCACCCCCAACCTTGTGCTTAGGTAGAGAGCTCAGGATTTTTTAAACCAATAAAACCAACATGTATTTTTTAGTTCTTATTGAATAATAAAAAAAAAAAAAAAAAAAAAAAAAAAAAAACACACCACAAAAAAAAAAAAAAAAAAAAACCCACACAACACACACTGCATTTTGAACAGTATATTTAAACAGACCTAAATAAAATACAAATAGAAGAAGTTCATTGTTGGGTTTACATACACTTTAAAGGAAATCTGTCATGAATGGAATATGTAAAATGCCATGCCACTTCTGACCCATTCTGAAAATGCCAAATGCCTTACTCTCATGCAGAGTCCACGGATCTTGGAACAACATAAAAAGAGACAAGGAACTCTGATGTGCTCCCAATTTCATTGGCAGAATGCTTGTTCCCGGTCTGAAGTCAGATACAGCCAGGCAGCTAGCATTTTAGTTAGTAGGCCAGCAATGGCCGCCCTAAATATTTCTTTTATGACCCGTGTCCTTAAACTCTGCGGGGAAATGACATGATGCCATTATCCGCCAATACAGTCACTCATGGATAAGGTTACATGGCCACATACTAATGAAATGTCCTCTACACATTCAAGGCCTGAAGCAGACATTGCAGAGATGCAGAAGCCAAGAACGATGTCACATCACATTACAGCTCAGGCAGGACAATTACATTCCCAGACAGATGGACACATCTATGCAGATTTCAGCAATCGCAGAGATCGATAATCGAGCCAGCAGATACTATTAAGGGTTCTGATAAAATATAAAAAATTTTCAACAGCAATAGTAGCGGTTCAAAAAGCTGGACTCCAGTTGCAGAGGCACCACCAATGATGGCGGGATCAGGTTTTTTTTTTATTTAAAAACCTACAAACAGCCTGAACTCTCTGCTTCTAGTATGGCCCAATCCCAGGGCCCAACACCCTACTACTTCTAGGTAGTGTTGAAGTTTAAAGAATGTTACCCCAAAACTTCATGTTCCTGATATGTGCCTGCTGTACCATGTACTTGTAGGAGAAAGTCCCTTGTTCTCTTTGTATTGCTTCCTTTGTGTGAAATCCCTGGAGTTCCTGCCAGCCCTCCTGATTTCTTATTAAAACTGACCACACTAGGCAGGAAGACACACCGTGGTCAGTTCTCTAGCTATGCTGGGAACTCAGACTGCTCTCCTCCAATGATCAGACTTGTCCTGACACGCATTTTTATAGCGCTGATCGCTGTTTAAATGACAATGGCCCCAAAATAGTGTCAAAAGTGTCCGCCATAATGTTGCAGGGAAACATAAGCAGAAGGAGCTTCTAGTCTCCTGCTACTTGTCACATGTTCAAAATGAAAAAAAATAAACAGCCCTTGGAATACAGAGTAAAAATAATATCAATCAACTTTTAAATTGTCATAGAAATAAATATTTGAAATTAAATCTTTATTATTGTGTGGAAATAACATGGTGTGGGTGGATTTCTGCCAATCACAGGCTGCGTCAAGCCCCTCCAGCCTGTGTCTTAGAATAAGAGGGAGGTGAAGCTTCCGTTAATCTACATGTAATATCCCCCCCCCCCCCCCCCCCAATTGTGTTTAGCTTGTTAGTGGGCATGTAGGAGGGAGTGGGCTGTCATTTACCAAATTACAAACCCACATATGTGATTCTATAGTCACATGTGCTGTTCAGATGTGATAGGGAGGAAATGTTTGGCATAGAAACACACTGAAAACTGAGCATGTTTAGAGTTGCCACCACAGCTGCAAAATCAATAGCTGAATCGGGGACTTGGACAGGAGGGGGAGATAGCGAGCAGCAGGATTGAATCAGGTTCTTTTGCAGATTACAGAAAACAAATCTCATAGTGACTGAGTATGAACAGCATGTTAGGCTCAGTCCACACTGGGGCGACTTATTCGCCTGACAAGCCCCACGCTCCATTCAGTGCAATGGGATCGTTCTAAATCAGAGCGACTCAAGTCGCTCCGACTTAGAAAAAGGCTCCTGTACTACTTGGGGGCGACGAAGGATCAGCTTGCATTGACTTCTTTTAAAGAAGTCATTTTCAAGCTGCGCTGAGAGGGGCGGCTTCAGAGTCGGGAGACTTTGAACCCGACCCAATGTGAACCGAGACCAATACACCATTTATTGATAGTTTTAATTTTGTGGGTTTAGTGACAATTTAGCTATTGTTATGGTTACATTGTATTATAAGCATTACCTTACTCTGTATGTGTTGCTTTATTTCTACAATACAAAAAGTATTTGGAAACAAAGTTACTACTTACTAAGAAATGTTCACAATCATTTGTTGAAGCTAAGGAACCATTGGGGTATTTTAGTGGTTGTAAACCCAGATAAAAAAAAAAAACCCACACACACACACAACCTGCAAGACAAAGGCATAATAAACTACTTACCTTAGATTGAAGCCGTTGCAGTGGTCCCTGCACAATGCTGTGACCGGCAACATGTCTCTCAGAGTCATTTCCGTGTCCGTAGGCTTCGGTGCTGTGATTGGCCGGAGCCACGAGAGCCACCGGTCACGGCACAGCTACTGAAGAAACGGCACGAGCGAGCCGTGTCTTCAGTGCACATGTGCCGATGATGTTGGCATATGCAGATACAGTGAATATCTCCTAAACTGTGCAAGTTTAGGAGTTATTCACGATAACTACAGGTAAGTCTTATTATAGGCATACCTGTAGGTATAAGTGGTAGTACAGGCCTTCGTCCAACCAATGAAAGTTAGGGGGGGCTTCAAAAAAAAAAAAAAAAAAATTGCATGCTGAACTCTCAGAACACACCACTGCAATGCCGCTGTGTGATCCGACACCAATAGAAAAAAAAGCATTTTGCCTCATATCTATGCATTGGGGGGCTGCACTGGGGGAAGAAAAAAAAAAAATAATAAAAAAAAAAAAAAAAAAAAAAAAAAGAATCGCTGCCAGCACCGCCCCAACATATCTGATAGAGGGAATAACTGGTATAAGCCCCAATGAAAGTGGAACAATTGATGGATCTACTGACAGGATCAACAGATATTATAAAAATAATAATAATTAATATTATATTATTATTATTCACAGTTTACGCAGTGCTTTACAATGTAGAGAGGGGACAGCACAATTCCAGTACAATACAGAAAGGGGGGAACAGGAGGGCCCGGCTCGCAGAGCTTACATTCTAAAGGGAGGGGTTGGTGGTACAAAAAAGGTAATGGAATACTAATACTACTAATACTACTAGTAACACTAGATCACAGCCCTCAGGATCAGGGCCCTCCTAACACGCTTGTACTGAATTGTATTGTAATTGTACGGTGTAACTTTAATAAGTGCTGTGCAAACTGTTGGCGCTATATAAATCCGGTATTAAAATAGTTTTATGCAATCAACGTTACCAGCAGTTTTTCTTGAATCCATGTAATTATATTATTATTGTTAAAGAATTAAATGCAGGATTCAAGAAAAACAAAATGATGATAATGTTGAGAGATTGCATGAATTATTTATTTATTTTTTGTTTGTTTTTTTAATACAGGATTTATATACTGCCAACAGTTTGCACAGGCCTTTACAACATGAAGGCAGACAGTACAGTTAGAATACAATACAGGAGGAATCAGAGGGCCCCGCTCCCTAGAGCTTACAATCTACAAAACGTACAATATTTGTACTTTTTCCCCCATATGTCTAGCCACAATAGACGCACTTTCCAGAAGCTACAGAACCCCCCCTAACCAGGCTCTTTAATACTAAACAAGTTTTATGATTTGAGACAAAGCCCAAGTACATAAAAAGTATTCCTCCAACCCGCTCCTATAACATCCTATAGAAAAGCTCCTTGATGCATCAAGTACTGACTACAAAGAGTTAAGTGTACCTGTAAAGTGGGACCTCAGAAGAGCTGAACATATGTTGACCTGAACACATTACAGCCGGTTCCTCGCTGTGACTTTCCACGCTGCATCCAGTATAGAGGTGGCGCTGCACTGCAAGCTCTCTTCTCTTTCATCACAAACTGGCTCCAGTGAAGTGGTCAGTGCCCATGTGAAGACAAGGCAGCACTACAGCTGAAGGCAGGCCTACAATGAAACCTAAAGATCCCGCACGCTCTACACCCGTGCAAAGCACAATAGGGCGTTATTAACACAAACCCAGCAAAGAAAGAGCCAGCAGCATGTTATTCATTCCACGGCCCTGCTAGAAAAGCTCTGTCAGTAGCACCAGGTACACAACAGGCATTGTCTCTCCCACTGCACACTGACAGCTGACCCCAGATTACCCAAATATAGGCTTAGAACACGCGCCTTCCACAATTTAAAAAAGGTATGGGAGGCAGCCCATGAGCCAAGTGTTTTCGCTTGGCTTTTCTGCTCCTAAAAACAACAGAGTAACGCAAGTCTTTTTAGCATTAAGTAATGTGTTATTTGTGAAACCGGTTCCATGACAGCGACAGGCTCTGGTGGCAGAGGCCTGCGAGCAGCAACATCCTTTTATATGCAAGTCATCCCAGCAACTCAATTTAGGTGTCATACAGAGTCTATGAAAGAAGGGGAGGGAGAGGGCAGCATCAATAACAAAAATGGAGCACAGGGCATGCGCTGGTAGGCAAGAAGATGGTCCCCCGTAAACCCTTCGGCAAGCAGGCAAGACATTTTTTCAAGGGTCCCACCCTTGCAGCAGCAGCACTGAACACATCAAGGCCTCCTCAATTACTTAAAATAAATGGAACTCTAGGCTCCCTGAATCATATTTTTGCTCTGGGCCCTAAGAAATCACATGACCATCATTCCCCCCACCCACCGCCTAAATAGAATATGATAATGTGAATCTAGACCAGCCATTATCAACCAGGGTTTCGTGGAACGCTAGGATTCCTCCAGAGGAATCTGAAGGTTCCTTGAGCTGTGGCAGGTTGACCTCCTGTAGAACAGTGCCTGAATAGTTCTGGGCCCATGCTACTTGGTGGCCAGTGGCAGAATACCAATAATCTTTTTAGCTATAGTTAATTCTAACCACCCACATAAGGGGCCATTCTGCAACCCCCCCCCCCCCCCAGCCACCAATGCCAGGGGAGGCGCAATTCTCCCCCCGAAGCCTCCAATTCCAGGGGGGCGCAATCCCCCCCCCCCCCCCAAGCCTCCAATGCCAGGGGAGAACCATTCTTACCCACCATTGCAAGAGGGGGAGCATTCTTTTCCCCGGCTGCCAACGCAAGGGTGGGCCCATTCTCTCCCTGAACGCCAACGTAAGGAGCAGCCCTACCCCCTTGAACGCCAACGTAAGGAGCAGCCCTACCCCCTTGAACGCCAACGTAAGGAGCAGCCCTACCACCTTGAACGCCAACGTAAGGAGCATTCTTCCCCTTGAATGCCAATGTAAGGGGAACTCTTCCCACTGAGCATCAGCGCAAGGATCATTCCCCCCCACCAACTGACCACCAACATAAGAGGCATTTTGTTTGCACACTGATGCCTGATGAATTGATTTTAGAAGAAGTTCCAAGACATTCAAAATTATTTCAAGGACTCCTCTGGGGTTAAAAAGTTGGGAAAAGGCTGCTCTAGACAATATACATCATTACTGTGACATCTGTTGCCAATTCTTCAGCGGCAAAGAAGAAAAAAATAAAGCAGCCAGTGGGGTCATTATTGGAGGAAATGACCACCAAGAATACAACATATTAGTCCTCATTCAGAACTTTAATTTGCCATATTTAAAAGGGCCTTGTATCTCCACACAAACTAGAGCCTTCATCATTTCCAACAATAAATACATACAGAGATTTAAAGCTTTTTGTTGCTTGGGGTCACTTGGGAATCCCTCCACCCAGGGAGAGCCCTTCCATGTCAACCAAGTTTAAAATGGTAGTAAAGCACTACTTTTACTTACAGGCAAGCCTAAAAAAAAGGCCTATAATAAGGCTTATCTGTAGGCAACATGAATATCTCCTAAATGTGCATCATTTAGCAGATATTCACCCAGGAATCAGCCGGTGACATCACCAACGCATGCACTCTAAAGATTCGGCATACACTGCCAGAAGTTAAGAGCTTTGTGCCGAAACCAAGGGCTTTTTAATGCACACGTGCGGGAGTGACATCATCGCGGCTCTGGCCAATCACACAGCCAGAGCGTGCGAACCCAGAAGAAATACCGGGGGAAGATGACAGCCCTCAGCAGTGACAGAGCGCTGCAGGAGGGCTTTGTTCTAAGGTGATGCAATTACTAGCACATTATGCAATTGCCTTACAGGCGTTTTTTTTTACCTTAACCAGCCGCGGTTTATAACCACTTTAGGTACGCACATCATGAGAAAAAAAAAAAAAAAAAGTGTAGGTCGGCACTACTGGCCTCGCCTGAAAATGCTAGTAGTCTGGCTTTAGGCTGATGCATTGACTTCATTTCTTTACAAATTGCCAACCTGGAGCAAGTATAGAGATACGAAATTCTGATACTTCTTTAACAGTTATAGCATTCATGTTTGGGATCTGGAATTCTGATAGTTATCATTCATAGCATTATTTGTTCTGGGTCTGAATCGAAAGTATAAAAAACACCCCACACACAATGGACAGCAATGGCAGCCCCCATGCTTGACTTACGACAGGTGTACTTTAAGATGTAAATGTATAAATATTAGAAAGATGAGAAATTTTTCTGTTATACTGTTTCAAAAGTGAGAGAGATGGAGAAAATATAATATATATATATATATCGCACACAGTTTGATTTAGTTTGTGCTCCTGCAGCTCAGCGGGTGCATGTCTGTGTAGTCAGCTACAAGCCATGGGAGCTGGACTGTCCTAACGCAACAATCACATTGAAAAGCAGGGCTACAAATGGGTCAAATCAAGGTGAATGTTCTATCGCTTTGGTTCCCAACCCGCAGCCTAGTCTGTAACTCCGGAAAAATGCCCCAAGTCTCCAACAACTCCTATAGCGTGTTTTCTTTGGTCTTTGACCATCTCGTGTAGCGTTTCCGACTATGTCCTCTAGCATGTTAAATAGAATATTAGGTGTGGCCGTTTGTTGATGTCACGAGCAATACTTGAGGCCCCTAATATAAAGAAAATTGACCACCACTGTTCTAGTACGTTCTGCCTTGGCACATTAACTTGAACTGCAATATCCTGAAGAGACAACACTGCACCTTAATAGACTCATGCTAAAGCATTGTCGTCACCCCAAGACAGCCAGCTATTCTCAACCAGGGTTCCAACCAGATGTTGCTAGGGGTGAGGGTTGATTGTCCTCCCATCTGCTGGTGCCTGCATAGTTCCTGGGCCAACATCACTTGACAAAAAGGTAGCAGCATGACACCACCTTATCTTTTTAGCTGTCTGTAATGGTGACATTGTGACCACCACCGTAAGGGTTGACTTCTTCCTACTGACCATCGACATAAGCAATATTTTTCTCATAGGACTCCCAATTAATACATTTTAGCAAGAGTTCGAGACCTGAAAATTATTTTAGGGATTCCTGTGGGGTAAAAATGTGGAGAAAGACTGCTCTAAGAGCTGAAGTTCCAGGGAAAGAGATACTGGTAGAATCAACAGGACCAAAACAGAAACCGGCATAGAAAAAAAGATAAACACCGACAAGAGGTACGAAATGGTAAGCGATCATTGTGCAAATATTTTTGTCTAAGCGGCCATTTAAATTTATGCATGTGCGTGGAGGTGCAGTTTTTGTAGTTTTAGGCAGATGGGTTCTCAGACGTCAATCAATCTTTAATTTTGTTTTAGCGTTGACATGCATTAATAATGCACTGTGTTTTTGAATTTAGTATTTGGAGTAGAAAGAGATAACTTCCAATGACCAGCATGGTAAGTAGTTTTAACAGGGCCATATATATGCGTGCAGCCTGGCGCCAAGAGGTTAAGGCCTTATTCACACAGGTGCACTACAGTGCATGCCTATTTGAAGGCCGTGTTTGCCCACATGGGGATGCACAGGTGTTGCCACTCAAGGTAATTGGGATGCAGCAGCTGCATGGACAAAGCCCAATTTGACAGCCATGTGGGTGTGGCTGCACGGGCCCTGAACACACACTGTATGCGTTTGGGGCTGCACATCCGCACAGCTGTGAAGTTGGGAGCAGCTGCTGCATCCGTGCATACGCTGCGTTGCAATTGACATCGATGGGACTGCCTGCACAAGGATGCACGGCACACCTGTGCATCCCCATGCCAGACAACCCAGACCTTGCAGGGGCATACGCTTAAAGGATTGGTCCATCTGTGGAACATGTTACAACCGTGTTTAGGGTCCAACATGTTCTAGCTGGAGCCCCACTCACCCGCCTCCCTTGTAAAAGCAGGTGGAGGTCTCTCACCACAGTCAATGCAAAAATCAGCATAGCTCCGCCCACACAGCCGCATCATTCATTCATTTCAGAGGAATCTGCGAATGATAGAACTACAAGTTCGTATATCACCACAGCAGACCACTTGTAGCCCTCAATGAACTGTGAGGGCGCTGATCAGCACCACTGTAGTTCATTCACAAGCCCTGCAGCCTTCTAACAGAAAGCCTGTACAGAGGTATGGGCAGAAAGCTGGAGAACTTGAATGCAGAAGCCTGACATTGCACCCCAAACCACTGCTCCTAGATGTAATGCTATGCAGGCTGCTTGGGGGGGGAGCATTTTTTTTTTTGCAAAAATATGTGCATTTGGTATTTTTTTTGCCTAAAGGCTGAACTTAGCCTTTAAAAGTAGAAGTCCATTCAAACCTAAACGTAAACCTGCTCCCACCCCGTTCTAACTCCTATACCAACTACACTGTAAAGGAAAGGTGTCTATACCAGTGTTTCTCAACTCCAGTCCCCAAGGTGCACTAACAGGTCCTGTTTTCAGGATTTCCACCATTTTGCACAGGTGATTTGATCAGTTTCACTGCCTTAGTAATTACCACAGCCGTTTCGTCTGAGGGAAATCCTGAAACCATGACCTGTTGGCGTGCCTTGAGAACTGGAGTTGAGAAACACTGGTCTATACTTACCCAGTCTGAGGCGCTCTGGTCCGGTCACATGATCTCTCCAGCGGCCGAATTCAGGGAAGAAGGGAGAGTGGCGACAACAGCTGGATTGCCTATGCAGTGACATCACACATAGGCTTACTATGGGGAAATGGGGCAACCATTATCAGCTGTCCCTCCTCTCCTCTAAAGCCGGCACTGGGAGGCAATCAAGTGAATGGACCTGAGAATAGATAAAAACAGACATCTTTCCTCTACAGGGCAGGGGGTACAGATTTTAGTTTAGACATGATTTGACTGGACTTCCACTTTGAATGCCTAGGTGAAGGCCAAACAACTGGCACCACAAGCATTTCGTGAACTAGTGCAAATGTGAGGAAAGGAATATTGTCCTTCACTGTATGCACCTGGGTAAAGAAAAACACAGTACTACCTGCTGGGGCCCCTGAGGGCCATGTGATGAGTCCCAAAGGGGCCACAGCCCAGATGCCAGGGCTTCGAGGACTCCAGATAATACAGGTGTAAAGCGCCGCACTGGACTTGTCACAGCATTGTAGATGAAGGACGCTAGTGCCCCTGGTGCCTCCTGGGATATGTGACATATCCCAGGAGGCACCGGGAGCTCCGAATGTCACCTCATTCACAAATAAAACACATGGGCGGATCCAGCGGCATGTCATCGGGCGGCACCAGGAGCCCCAAACGCCAACCCATTTACTAATAGAAGAAGGGGGCGGACCTAGCGGCATGTCACCAGGAGCCCCAAATGTCACCCCATTCACTAATTCAGCCTTTAGATTGTAAGCTCCACGAGCAGGGCCCTCCCATTCCTTCTGTATTGAACTGTATTGTAATTGTACTGTCCCCCTTTTATTGTAAAGCACTACGTAAACTGTTGGCGCTATATAAATACTGAAAAATAATCAGAGGGGGCGGGCCTAGCGGCACATCATCGGGAGGCAATAGGAGCTCAAAACGTCATCCCATTTACTAACAGAGGAGGGGGGGTGCCTAGTGACATGTTACCCGGAGGCACCAGAAGCCCCATACGCCAACCCATTTACTAAAAGAAAGGGGGGTGGGGCCTAGTGGCACATCATCGGTAGGCTGCGCCAAAACCCGTAAAAGCCGACACAGCCTCCCTATGACAAAGGAGCATGGTGGCTTAGGACCCACAGGACAATGATGGATCCTCTGTACGTGTGAGCATCTCAACAACAGGGGAGAAGGAAAATAATATTATTATTATTATTAATAATAATTTTCCTTCTCCCCTGTTGTTGAGATGCTCACGCATAGAGGATCTAGCGCTGTCCTGTGTTGCAGCCCCTGCTGGGTCCTACGACACCATGCTCCTTTGTCATAGGGAGGCTGTGCTGGCTTTTAGCGCAGCCTACCGATGCTGTGCCACTAGGCCCCCCGCCTCCTCTATTAGGCCCCTTTCACACTGGGGCGGTAGGGGGCGTCGGCGGTAAAACAGCGCTATTTTTAGCGCTGTTTTACCGCGGTATTCAGCCGCTAGCGGTGCGGTTTTAACCCCCCGCTGGCGGCCGAAAAAGGGTTAAAACCCCTCGTATAGCGCGGCTATAGCCGCGGTATAGCTGCGCTGTCCCATTGATTTCAATGGGCAGGAGCGGTTTAGGAGCGGTGAATACACCGCTCCTTCACCGCTCCAAAGATGCGGCTGACAGGAGATTTTTTCTTCTCCTGCCAGCGCACCGCTTCAGTGTGAAAGCCCTCGGGCTTTCACACTGAACAAACAGCGGAGGCTGTTTAGGGGCGGTTTGCAGGCGGTATTTTTAGCGCAATAACGCCTGCAAACCGCCCCAGTGTGAAAGGGTCTTAGTGAATGGGGTGACATTTGGGGCTCCTGGTGACATGCCGCTAGGCCCGCCCCCTTCTTCTATTAGTAAATGGGTTGGCGTTTGGGGCTACTGGTGCCTTTACAATAAAAAGGGGGACATTACAATACAGAAGCAATAGGAGGGCCCTGCTCGTGGAGCTTACAATCTAAAGGCTGAATTTGTGAATGGGATTACATTTGGGGCGCCTGGTGCCTTCAATGATGCGTGGCTAGGTCCGCCCCCTTCTTTTATTAGTAAACGGGTTGGCGTTTGAGGCTCTTGGTGACATGCCGCTAGGTCCGCCCCCTTCTTTTATTAGTAAACGGGTTGGCGTTCGGGCCTAATGGTGCCTCCGGATGACATGCCGCTAGGCCCACCCCCTCCTCTATTAGTCAATGGGGTGACATTTGGGGCTTCCGATGCTTTCTGATGATGTACCGGCTAGGTCTGCCCCCTCTTCTGTTAGTGAATAGGTTGACATTTGGGGCTCCTGGTGACATTCCGCTAGGTCTGCCCCCCCCTCTTCTATTAGTGAATTGGGTGACATTTGGGGCTCTTATGACATGCCGCTAGGTCTCCCCCCCCCCTTCTATTAGTAAATGAGTTTGCGTTTGGGGCTTCTGGTGCCTTCGGGTGACATGCCACTAGGCCCACCCCCACTTCTGTTAGTGAATGGGGTGAGATTTGGGACTCCTGGTGACATGCCGCTAGGTCTGCCCCCTTCTTCTATTAGTGAATGGGGTAACATTTGGGGCTTCCGATGCTTTATGATGTACCGGCTAGGTTCTGCCCCCTCTTTTATTAGTGAATGGGGTGACATTTGGGGCTCCTGTGACATGCCGCTAGGCCCCCCCCCATTCTATTAGTAAATGGGTTGGCATTTGGGGCTTCTGGTGACATACTGCTAGGCCCCTCCCCCTCCTCTATTAGTGAATGGGGTGACATTTGAGGCTTCCAATGATGTATTGCTAGGCCCACCCCCTCTTCTGTTAGTGAATGGCGTGACATTTGGGGCTCCTGGTGACATGCCACTAGGTCCCCCCCCTTCTATTAGTAAATGGGTTTGTGTTTGGGGCTCCTGCTGCCCCCGGGTGACATACTGCTAGGCCCACCCCCTCCTCTAATAGTGAATGGGGTGACGTTTGGGGCTCCCAGTGCCTCCTGCTGATGTCACTAAGCCCGCCCCTAATAATAATAATAAATATTATTATTCTCCTCTTTAAAGGGCTTCCCCTTCCTCGGGTGGGGTGGCATCCATATACACAGCAAGGCCTCCTCCTGCTCCCACCACGAGGCCCCAATTCCCTCCTGCAGCGCTGTGAAAACGCATGAAAAACAGCAGACACGCATTTTGTCGCACGCCAAGCTCTACCACAAAAATTGGTGCAGGAGCTCCTTTGTGGCACATTGGTTGGCCCCGAATGCTGCGGTGCAACAAGGCGCAGATGAAAATAGGGGGCCTGAATGATAAAACGGGAAGTCGATTTGGGGTTACCATGGACACCTGACTCCCCCCCCCCCCTTCTGATGGATCTGCTGCCAATCACTGAGCATGATACAGAGCAGGGGGGAGGGGCCACAGTGAATTGATTAGTTGATATCAGACAGGTGTAGGGGGGGCTCCACCAATCAGCACATGGCGTGCCAGTCCTCATTCAATCGCTATAATCAGCCATTTTTTAAAGGCCCCCCCAATAGGGAGGCAGCTCTGTACACACCAGGCCCTCCATCATATATCATAATGAATTAATACAAGACTCTGCAGCATGGGGGCCCCTGGGGGCCACAGGGTACCTCTCCTTAAAGGACAACCCCCCACCCCAGTGAGAATGCCCTCCCCCCACCCCCTGGCAGTGTTATAGATGAATAAAAGCCACTCTTACCGGCTCCCAGGCTGTCACAGAGGAGGAAGGGATGAGCTGCAGGGGAGCAGGGCCCGATGGAGGAGACCGGGGAGAACAGCTGCTAACGCCTCATTAAAAATTGGTCATTACAAATAAATAAATAAAAATAGATATAGAAGAGGGGAAGACAGGCTGGGAGAGAGAGCAATGGAGGGGGGAGGAGGAGGAGGATATGAGGCGGGGACGCGCTGCGCGCACACCGAGCACAGGCTTGAGGTGGTGGGGAGGGAAGAGAAGCGGGGGCGCGCCCCCTTGGTTATAGCAAGGACAGCGGCGCGTACACGCCTTTTAGAATTCACCCGTCCGTTCACAGCTGAAAAAAAAAAAGGGGGGGGGAGCCCGGCTAAGCCAATCGGAGGCGCGGCGGGGCGGGGCGAGGCGCTGAGGCCCTCTGTATCCGACCTATCAAGGTGCGGACGGGAACGAGGAAAAGGCTTTTTTGACAGAACACCGGAGCCGCGGTGAAAGACGTCTTAGCCAATAGGAACGGGCGCACTGATAAGGCCAATCCGGCGACAAGGGGGGGGGAGTTAGCCAATCTCCGTGGCGATAACATGAACGCAAGCCAATCACAACAAGGGGGATATGGGAGCTGGCCAATGAGCGGGCAGAAAGGAGCCTCCTCATGTTACAGTGAAGAGGGGGGTGCTATGTACAGACCAAATAATGTGTCAGGACCATGTAAATAAACAGGAGACGGCCACTATGAGTCTCCTCAGAGGGAAGAACCCAAAGTTCCTGTCAGCATCATTCATTATAACAATATATAGTAACAATCCTAATAAATGAATCATGTTTACCAAAGAAAGCATTACTCTGGGAAGTACACATTGTGGTAAATGAACCTACCAGGCACTTTTACCCCCCTTCACGCCCAAGCCAATTTTCAGCTTTCAGCGCTGTCACACTTTGCAGCACTGTACTCATATTACATTTGTATCATTTTTTCACACAAATACAGCTTTCTTTTGGAGGTATTTAATTACCACTGGGTTTTTTTATTTTTTTGCTAAACAAACAAAAAAATACCAAAAATTGAAAAAAAAAACAAAACAAAACGTTTTTATTCGTTTCTGTCATAAAATTTTGCAAACAGGTCATTTTTCTCCTTCACTGATGAGGAGGCACCGATGGGCAGTGATAGGTAGCACTGATGGGCAGTGATAAGTAGCACTGATGGGTAGTGATAGGTAGCAATGATGAGGTGGTACTGACAGGAACTGATAGGTAGCACTGATGGGCAGTGATAAGTTGCACTGATAGGTAGCACTGATGGGCAGTGATAGGTAGCACTGATGAGGTGGCACTGATTGAAACTGATAGGTAGCACTGATGGGCAGTGATAAGTAGCACTGATGGGCAGTGATAGGTAGCACTGATGAGGAGGCACTGATGGGCAGTGATAGGTAGCAATGATGAGGTGGCACTGATGGGAACTGATAGGTAGCACTGATGGGCAGTGATAGGTAGCACTGATGAGGTGGCACTGATGGGAACTGATAGGTAGCACTGATGGGCAGTGATAAGTAGCACTGATGGGCAGTGATAGGTAGCAATGATGAGGAGGCACTGATGGGCAGTGATAGGTAGCAATGATGAGGAGGCACTGATGGGCAGTGATAGGTAGTACTGATGAGGTGGCACTGATGGGAACTGATAGGTAGCACTGATGGGCAGTGATAGGTAGCACTGATAGGTAGCACTGATGGGCAGTGATAGGTAGCACTGATGAAGTGGCAGTGATGGGCACTGATAGGTAGCACTGATGGGCAGTGATAAGTTGCACTGATGAGGTGGCACTGATGGGCAGTGATAGGTAGCACTGATGAGGTGGCAGTGATGGGTACTGATAGGTAGCACTGATGGGCAGTGATAAGTAGCACTGATGAGGTGGCACTGATGGGCAGTGATAGGTAGCACTGATGAGGTGGCACTGATGGGCACTGATAGGTAGCACTGATGAGGTGGCACTGATCGGCAGCGATTGGTAGCATTGATGAGGTGGCACTGATAGGTAGCACTGATGAGGAAGCACTGATAGGCAGCACTGATGAGCACCGATGAGGTGGCACTGGTGGGCACTGATGAGGCTGCACTGATAGGCAGCACTGATGGCCTCTGATAGGCAACACTGATGAGGAGGCACTAATTGGCAGCACTGATGGGCACTGTTGGGGCTGCACTGATCATCAGGACACTGATGATCAGTGCCCTGATTATCAGTGTAGATGTCTCCTTTCACTCTAGCCGGTTACCGGCTTCGCCTCTCCTCACACTGTGACAGCGCAAGGAAAGGAATGCCAATAAGCGGCAAGTGTGTTTACATCGTGATCATCTGTGATTGGACACAGCCGATCACATTGTAAAGAGCTGCTGTCATTATTTTTCTAGCCCGATCGGTGATGCTTTGTGTCCCAGGGACACAGCTCACCCCTGATCGCCACACCACGCGCCCCCCAAGGGCACCCATGCATGGCCAAAACCTTGCACAGAGGGGTGGCGGTGGACATGGTATATGCTGACATTCATGGTTCCCTCAATGAACTGTAGCTCCCCAGTGTCGGCAGCCCTCATGCAGCCCCAGACCATGACACTCCCACCACCATGCTTGACTGTAGACAAGACACACTTGTCTTTGTACTCCTCACCTGGTTGCCGCCACACACGCCTGACACCATCTGAACCAAATAAGTTTATCTTGGTCTCATCAGACCACAGGACATGGTTCAAGTAATCCATGTCCTTAGTCTGCTTGTCTTCAGCAAACTGCGGGCTTTCTTGAGCATCATCTTTAGAAGAGGCTTCCTTCTGGGATGACAGCCCTGCAGACCAATTTGATGCAGTGTGCGGCGTATGGTCTGAGCACAGACAGGCTGACCCCCCACCCCTTCAATCTCTGCAGCAATGCTGGCAGCACTCATATGTCTATTTCCCAAAGACAACCTCTGGATATGACGCTGAGCATGTGACCTCAACTCCTTTGGTCGACCATGGCGAGGCCTGTTCTGAGTGGAACCTGTCCTGTTAAATCACTGTATGGTCTTGGCCACCGTGCTGCAGCTCAGTTTCAGGGTCTTGGCAACTTTTGTTGCCAGCAGTTTAGACATTAATGGCTGTGTGTTGAGTTATTTTGAGGGGACAGCAAATTTTTACTGTTATACAAGCTGTACACTCACTACTTTACATTGTAGCAAAGTGTCATTTCTTCAGTGTTGTCACATGAAAAGATAGAATAAAATATTTACAAAAATGTGAGGGGTGTACTTACTTTTGTGAGATACTGTAATGCTGTTTACACACGACCGGACTTTCGACGGACTGAATCACGTCGGACTTTTCGACTGACTTTTCAACGGACTTCCGTCGAATCGGACTTGTCTACACACAATCGCACCAAAGTCCAATGGATTCGACCGTGATGACATACGAGCGGACTAAAATAAGGAAGTCAATAGCCAGTAGCCAATAGCTGCCCTAGCGTCGGTTTTCGTCCGTCGGACTAGCATACAGACGAACAGATTTTTCGGACTCGAGTCCGTCAGAAAGATTTGAAACATGTTCTACATCTAAAGTCCGTCACATTTTCGACAGAATAGGTCCGCTGCAGGTTCGATGAAGCCCACACGCGGTTGAATTGTCCGACGGATTTGTTCTGTTGGACAAGTTTGGTCGAAAAGTCTAAATCCAGTGTAAATCCAGTCTAAATAACAGAAGCTTTTTTTCATTTGATGAGTGGTGTAGCCCCCTGAATGGTCACTATGGGATGATTATGGTACAAGTTGCACTTGCCCTGTATATCTGCAATGGGTTGTCCACAAATACAGAAATTGGGCGGGTACGTTTCAGATAAAGCTTGTTTGTGCAGGGATTCCACAGTACATTAGCAATCAGTCATATGTCATCCACCATTAAAGTATATACAGTATCTAGGGTTGTCCCAAGATAAGAATAAAAATTGTGGTTCCACAGTGACTAAAGTTATATATAAACTCACAGACATCGACCTCGGTTTAAATCCTGCAGCCTGCTTGCGCCATTGATACAGAAAGTTAGATACAAGAAAATATCTCTGGTTTTAGATCGAACACTGGGTGATCCCAATCGGTCATGAACAATTACCCACATTTACCTTCACAATGAATAATAATGCAATGAAGGAAGGGCATGCAGTACTACATTTGATATGGAAATATATTCTCAAGGTGAATGTGAGTAGTTGTTCATGATGGACTGTGATCACCCCCTGTTAGATTTTGCTTCATTCTATGTTTTTCCTTCTTTTTTCTTTTCTGTTTAATTGCTTTTTATTGGTTTATCAGCAACGGGGGCTGTCAGCAATTCCAGCAAATCAGTGTACACAAAAGAGAAAAACAGGATTAAACAAAACTTATAACAGACTCTGCCCATGTGCCAGAGTGGCATCATTCTATAGCCAATATGAAAATATTGGGCCACCGTTTGATATAGACCAGTGGTCATCAGTGATGGGAGTAAGTCACACATGTGCAAGTCACAGGCAAGTCTCAAGTCTTAACCTTCAAGTCACAAGCAAGTCCTAACTTACTGTGGCGAAAAGCAAGCAAGTCAAGTCCAGTCCCTGCTAGAAGTCAAGCAAGTCAAGTCAAGTCATTTATTTTGGTCAAGTCACAAATTAAGTCAAAATACTGATCTACCCCGAAGCCGGGACTTGGTGGGAGCTTTCTTTTTGGGGGGGGGGGGGGGGGGGGGCGCTTTTGCCTAGGCCAAGACACAGCACTGGTGGTGCCAAGTCATTGCAAGTCAAATAGCCCAAGTCAAAGTCAAGTCGCAAGTCATTAGTGAAAAGTCAAAGTCAAGTCGAGTCATTTATTTAATTTTGTCAAGCAAGTCGCAAGTCCTCAAACAGGTGACTCGAGTCTGACTCGAGTCAAGTCATGTGACTCGAGTCCCCCACCTCTGGTGGTCATCAACCTTGTCCTCAGGGCCCACCAACAGGCCAGGTTTGCAAGATAACTGAAATACATCACAGGTGAGACCATTTGCTGCTCAGAGATTGCAGTATTCTAGTCTGCATCTCCCCAAGGTAATACATAAAACCTGGCCTGTTAGTGGGCGCTGAGGCCAGGGTTGATGACCACTGATAAAGACTACTTGATAATTGGAAGGCCAAAGCAGAGAGCATATACTGTAGATCACAAGAGAAGGGAAGATGTAGTAGAAAGTGGGGGAGAAAAGGGTGAGGAGAAAGGGAAAACTGGGTTGAGCATCCCACCAGCCTCGGGTCATGAATGGAGTGAAGAGCTGTAAGGACCCTTTTACACGGGCCCGATCTGTTTTTTCTCAGCAGGGGATCCGACCTATGCTCCCATGCTGGGCTAAGCGGAGCGGCCAAATGACAGGTCCGCTAATGCAGAGCAGACACGGACACAGCCCGCTTTCCTCTATGGGCAGTCGAATTTACACCCAACTGCCCTCCGATCTGGCCAGACGGAGAGGAACTGATCCCCTTCCGTTTGTTTTTGTCGGATCAGATCCGAGGGAGCTGGGTATAAACAGACACAAGTCCGTTTACATCTGACTGCCCATAGAGGAGAATGGAGGGTCTGATCGGGCCTGCCTAAAAAACGGACAGGTGGACCCGATTGGACCCGATTGGAACTCAAGGTATTTAACCACTTGCCGACCAGCCACCGTCATTATACTGCGGCAGGTTAGCTTGTTCCCGCAAATCACTGTAATGCCCTGTACACACGGTCGGACTTTCCGACGGAAAATGTGCGATCGGAGCTTGTTGTCAGAAATTCCAACCGTGTGTGGGCTCCATCGGACTTTTTCCAATGGAATTTCCGACACACAAAGTTTGAGAGCTGGCTCTAAAATTTTCAGACAACAAAATCAGTTTGCGTAAATTCCGATCATGTGTAGACAATTCCGACGCACAATGTGCCACGCATGCTCGGAATCAAGCAGAAGAACAGCACTGGCTATAGAACTTCATTTTTCTCAGCTCGTCGTACATGTTGTACGTCACCGCGCTCTTCCGACCAACATTGTGTGACCATGTGTATGCAAGACAAGTTTGAGCCAACATCCGTCGGAAAAAATCAGATGGATTTTGTTGTCGGAATGTGCGATCGCGTGTACAGGGCATAAGTGTATGTTGGCACCTTTAAGGGCGATAGCAGGTGCACGCACGCCGCCGGAGGTATGCGCGCACTCCTGATGCGCGTGGCCAGTGGCCGCGATGTCCGCCGGCCACCTGCGATCATGGGCATGAGAGCCAGAATGGGGATCTGTGTATGTAAACAGACAGATCCCCGTTCTGACAGGAAAGGAGAGACAGATCTGCTGTTCTTAGTGATCAGGAGCAGCGATATGTCTCCTCCTCCAGTCAGTCCCCTCCCCCTCCATATTTAGAAACACACATGAGGGGACACATTTAACCCCTTAATTGCCCCCTAGTGTTAACCCCTTCCCTGCCAGTGACATTTACACAGTAATCAGTTCCTTTTTTTTAGCACTGATCGCTGTACAAATGTCAATGGTCCCAAAAAAGTGTCAAATGTGTCCGATCTGTCCGCCGCAATGTTGCAGTCCTGCTAAAAATAGCAGATCACTGCCATTACTACTAAAAAAAAATTAATAATAATAAAAATGCCATAAATCTATCCCCTATTTTGTAGACGCTATATCTTTTGCGAAAACAAATCAATATACGCTTATTGCGATTTTTTTTTACCAAAAATATGTAGAAGAATACATATCGGCCTAAACTGATGAAGAAATTTTTTGTTTTAATTTTTTTGGGGGGATATTTACTATAGCAAAAAGTTAAAAGAATAGTTTTTCTTTCAAAATTGTGGCTCTTTTTTTGTTTATAGCGCAAAAAAATAAAAACCGCAGAGTTGATCAAATAGCACCAAAAGAAAGCTCTATTTGTGGGAAAAAAAGGACATCAGTTTTGTTTGGGTACAGCATCGCACGACCGCGCAATTGTTAGTTAAAGTGGCGCAGTGCCGTATCACAAAAAATGGCCCGGTCATTAAGGGAGGAAATCTTCCGGTCTGTGAGTGGGTAACGATGGTAAGGCATAGTTAAGCCATTACTCCCATATTTTAAGGAATTTGGATTGTGAGTAATTTAATATGCAGGACAATTTTTCCTCAGTCAACATCAGGTTCATTTGTTCTTTTACTGCTCGAAAAGGAACAGAAGGTTTCTTACAGGCTTTGGCTATTGTTTGTTTGGTGGCTAGAAATAAAGACATAACTAGTTTTTGCTGAGAAGGTGAAAGGCGCGGAATGGGTTGATGTAGGAGATCTACTCTCATATCTTTTGGAATGCGAAGCTGGAACAGAGTTTGGAGTAGTCCATTCTGTGAGTCCTATCACTCTTTTCTAGCATGTGAAGAGTGAATACAATATCCAGTCCAATTTTACGGGGTGAATGCACTTTCATCCTTTTGTGGGGTGTTTTATTTGACATATGAGAATGATTCCTTGTAACCAGGGCTCTTTTTCAGCTGGAACTTGGTGGAACTCAGTTCCACCACCTCTGGCTCAGGCCCTGTGATCCCTGCTCAGCACTATCACTTGTAAACACAGAAGTCTGGCTTCTGTGTTTACAAGTGACAGCTTGTCTCTCAGCAGTCCCCACAAATCTGGTCTCCTTAGTGGCTCCCACTGAGTGCAGGATGGGGACAAGGGGGATGTGGGTGCCTGGGGTGCAGTGCAAATGCCGACACCCCCACTGGATGATCTCCCTGCAAGTGAGAGAGGCGGAGCCATTTACAGTGTGCGGGGAGGTCCAAAAGCCAGCTGGGAAGAGGGGTGAAACTAAGTGAGATGTGGATGGGGATGCAGAGGTAAACAGCTATGGAAAAAGGCGGAACTCTGCACTCCTGTGGGTAGCGCAACCCTGAACTCTGCACTCTGCACATAATGTACTCCTGGTATTTAATGCCCCTTTAAGACCATCCCACTGTTATGCCCCGTACACACGGTCGGACTTTGTTCGGACATTCCGACAACAAAATCCTAGGATTTTTTCAGACGGATGTTGGCTCAAACTTGTCTTGCATACACACGGTCACACAAAGTTGTCGGAAAATCCGATCATTCTGAACGCAGTGACGTAAAACACGTACGTCGGGACTATAAACGGGGCAGTGGCCAATAGCTTTAATCTCTTTATTTATTCTGAGCATGCGTGGCACTTTGTCCGTCGGATTTGTGTACACACGATCGGAATTTCTGACAACGGATTTTGTTGCCGGAAAATTTTATAGCCTGCTCTCAAACTTTGTGTGTCGGAAAATCCGATGGAAAATGTGTGATGGAGCCAACACACGGTCGGAATTTCCGACAACAAGGTCCTTTCACACATTTTCCGTCGGAAAATCCGACCGTGTGTACGGGGCATTAGTGAAAAATGACCACACTCAGTATTTGCTGCTGTTTGGAGGGTGTGTGTGGTGGTCAAGGGGGTTTTGGGGGTCATGGTTGAGTTCCTGCACATATTTTCTGAGAAAAAAAGCCCTGCTTGTAACACATGACTTCTTTTCCCTTCTTCTTCTTCTCTGTAATATGGGAGTTCTTTTTTAAAGCTTTTTTTTTGTTTCTTTTGCATAGTTAAAGGGGTTGTAAAGCCTCAAGGTTTTTCACCTTAATGCATTCTAGGCATTAGGGAAAAAAACTTACTGTGCTGCAGCTCCTCCCAGACATCCTCCCCCCTTTTTATTACCTGAACCCAATCCAATCCAAGGGTGTACAACCACTTTAAACTGTTCCAGCTTGAACCAATGTAAGTACACATATTCCATACCTGGCCAATTTTTGCAGAAGCAGAAATCACTGTAGTAGTCACAGCTTCTACAGTGATCCTCACTGTATTCCGGGTCTCGTGCTTAGCAGGCGACCTCTATGGTTACAGAATAGCAGGTTAGCTGCTCGGCACGGGATCCAGAAGACACAGAGGATCACTAGAGTGATTCTCTGCTTCCACAGGGATCGCAGTTATGGAATGCATATACTTACATTGCTCTGAGGTGGAAGCTACTCACATCCAGTGCAGTTGTCAATGGCCATGGAAAACCGCTGATACTTAGCTGCCTAGAAAAGGGTTGTTGTAAATAACAACAGAAAATTTTTAGCCAGGTATATATCACCAGAGAAAACATGTCGGGAGTTTTGTAGCTGCTACAAATTCCTGCTACAAAGTTACTAGTGTATTGTGACATGGCCATGATGGCCACCTGTAAGAAATGTCCAGTATGTGTGTCATGTGCCTGTGTGGGTTCAGGGCCTAAGGCGCACTGCTGCCTAGGGGCGCCTGACCACTGGTTTTCCTCCGCGTCTGCATGCTCTGCAGGCTGCAGCATGTAACTAACTCAGTCTCAGGCAGCTGCTCCGTCCGACTAGTAGTGTAATTAAAGGCGCAGTGCAGCACTGGAGCCAGCGATAGAGGAAGCAGAGCCGATGCTTCCTGTATAGCACCACCTCCTGTCCCATGGGCAGGGCAAAGGGGGTGGAGTCAGGGGTGGAGCCAATGGGGGCGGCAAAATGAGGTTTCGCCTAGGGTGTCAAAAATCCTTGCACCAGCCCTGTGTGGGTTTGAACTTGGATCCTTCCGCTTCTGTACTGCGGCTCTGTTTCTCTACCACTGGGGAACCTGAGTCTCTTCAGCGCATATCCTGCTTGGTGTTTCTGCTCCTCTAGCTCCACCTGCCTTCCAGCTGCAGTCAATCCGCAACCAGCTCAGCTTGTAAATTGTGTGACTTCCTGTGCTCAGTGCCCATTTGTTGGATCTGTTTCCTTGGGTGTGTGCTATACTACTGAACTCCTGGACTTTTGAACTGATGCTCTGATTACTGGACTTACTCTTTTCCTGATGATTCTGTACTGCTCTGCAAGTCTGTGTATGACCCCTGCCTCTCGCCGATCATGCACCTGGATTCTGACAAGACTTGTTGCTGACCAGGCCTGCCTGACTACGCTATCCCTCAACCCCCAGCCAAAGCACCACTCTGGACTAAACCTCTCAACAGGTACCTTCCAATGTGCTAGAACATGAAGACCATTGCAAGCTCATGATTCTGAGCGTGCACATGCGTGTAGTCCCGGCACTGGTATTGGCGCCAACTGGCATATTTAAGCTGGATTGTGATTTGGACAAAACACTGAGTCGTCTTCAGCTAGTCCCTGGTTTACCTGTGCCATGACCTCTACATTTACCTTCCCGTTTACGAGGCTTGCTTGTGACCTGTTCTTAGATTCCCGTCTACCTGTTGTAAATTTTGCCTATGTTTGGACTCTGTATCCCGCTTCCTGATTTGGTACCTTAGTGGCTGGCTGTGAACTGACTTTGGCTTGCACACTGATTCTGCCTCTGCCTTATGTTCCTGTACCTCACTGTCTGACTAATGTCAACCTTTGGCTTGTGTCCTGTCTTATAATTGGTTGTCACTGTCAGAGAACTTGTACAGCAAGTGCTCGTTCCCATGCAACAGCTGACAACTCCTATTCCTCCAATGCCAATGCGCATACGCGGAGCCATAGACAGAGACGGGTAAGGTTCGGAGCAGGCATGCACAATGGCGCATCCATACGAGCGAGTGTACGTTAGTGTGCACACACGCACCCACGAATCCTGGCACACGGCGCCCTATTTAAACAGTTAGTCTGCCTAGCTTCAGTGCCGGATTGTCTTCAGCTTGTTCCTGTGTTCTTGATTGCTGCTCCTACCTGCTGACCTTGTTCCTGAAAACCCAGCTTCCCCTGACTATTCTCTTGGATCATCCCTGCCTGCTTATCTGCCTCTGCTTATTATACTGACCTCGGCTTGGACTTATGACTTCGGTTCTGCCTTCTGATTGGGTACCCCACTGCCAGCCCATTGCCAACCTCTGCCTGTTCCTGACTTTGCAATTGATCCTGAATCTGTACTTACCTACCTGGCTCCTGCTGGACAAGTCTTGTGACCGGCTTCCACGTCATCACGACAGGAGTTCCTGTGTCTCCAAGCTCCAGCCTACTGCCGGCAGGCACCTGCAACCTTCCGTTGCCCCAGCAGTCCCTGTCTCCACCACCAGGGGTGCTCAGACAGGAACCATGCAAGAGGCCACCCTCATCATCTCGGGCTCCATTGTAAGGTACGTGACAGTTACCATGAAACATCTCTGTATCCTCCTAGGGGCTTACATCCAATTTCTCTTCAAGCACCCCAGTGCATTCTGCACAGTTCCATATGGACCATTGAGCAGATATGGTCTATGGGCTCTTTGATGCCCTCTGATGGTTGCTGCAGTGTGACTATTTATCACTGGCTATTTATTGGCTTTTTCTTTGATGAAACTGAACCCCGAGATTGGTTATAACTGGAAATAGGCTCCCCTAGTGCATTTTGCACGGTTCCATATGGACCATTGAGCAGATACGGTCTACGGGCTCTTTGTTGCCCTCCTATGGTTGCTGCAGTGCGACTATTTATCACTGGCTATTTACTGGCTTTTTCCTTGTTGGAACTGAACCCTGAAATTGACGTCTATACATGAATGAATTTGAACTACTGTTTTTGAGCTTGTGAAAGCCTCTTTACAAGTGAAACCCTCTTGTGTATTAACTGAAACCTGAATGTGTCCTGAAGAAGTTCTATAAGAAACGTGTAGACACATCTGGGCTTGTATCATGTATATTTCTATATAGAGGATGTTTTATTATCTTTTGTCAATGTCTTTGTACTGTATGTATTTATATTCAATAAAATTGATTATATTGTTATTTTGACTATGTTTTCTCAGGTTTGTTGTGCCTCTAAAGTCTGCCCATGGTGTCCTTGGTGACCCCCTTTTTTTTAAGTCACCATGATCTGATCCACGTCTGATGTGTCCCACATTCCAACAGTTGGAGCTGCCTGCTACATTGGCACTTGTGCTACTCTCTGTACTCACATCTCCTGTCACCACTACCAGGGGTGTTAAGCAAGAAGTGCAAGGGAAGCCCCTTCTTCAGCTCAATCTCCATCAGGTACGTTACACCAACTAATCCAAATCCATAAGTCAACTCCCCACAAGCGAGGAGAGCACTGCAAAATAGAATTGCCTTATGTGTTGTCCTGAAACCAGAGGTTGTATTGCAATTACACAATGCCAGCAACACTGACAATTTCATATTATCTTCACAGGACAAAACTCCACAACCTAGAACTGTGTCCAAAATTCAAAATACATTGACAAAGAAAATTATATTTAAAAGTAATATTAGGACTATCAATCCCATGGCTGGCTTGTAGTACCTTTACAGGCAAGGCTAACCAGAAGACAATACATGCCTATTTCTATGCAATATTACATATCATTGGTGCTTTTCAGTCTCAGTTGGACAAGGTCTGCTGAATCCTATAGTTTTTCAACAACTGGAGGACTACAAGTTGGCTATGGCCGCTTCACTTTCTTTCATGTTACATTCCTCCTGGGTGGCTAACAGTGCCAATTTAAATAGACACTACACCAGCCCCCGAAATAAGCCTGGCTTCGTTCCACAGTAAAGACTTTAAACTCGAAAACAGGTGCCCCATCATGTTTATTGTAACACCTGTTCAAAATGAAGTCTTTAGAGGGAAGGGATCAGTGAAACAGACTGTCTAAATGCTGGGAGTTGCACAAGTGTTTGAAATATTTTTAGGGCAACAACATAGCGGGAATTAAATATAAAATTATCTTTCATTATAGTACTAGGCTGTTTTCTTTTATGGGTTCCATCTATACAATTGTTTTTGAATAATCCTTACAGTCCTTTAAAGGAGAAGTATTCAAACTTTGGTCTTTTATAGAATGCAAGACAGCTACAGATGAATGAAATCGAGAGTTTTATTTTACAGAAATTTAATCAACAATTGAAACTATTTGGTAAAATGTTGGATGTTTTATTAAAATGCATTGGCATCAATGGGGGAGGCAAAGGCAAGGATACCATAAGTATTAGCATGATAATAAGGATTAGCACGAGAAAGGAAATCTATAGTCACAGCATGCACTTTAATTTTATAGCATCAGCATTGTAATAACTATACAAACAATTGTTATTTTGAGAATCCACTATATGCTTATTTGAAAAATCTCCTTTTATGCTTTGAGTGCTGCCTGTTTACTGGTCATCTCTTTCTACTACTTCCTGGATTCCCTGCATGCTTTGCAGCTCTGCTGTTTACTTTCAGTTTTTAAGGACTATATATCCCATGGTACCTTGCTAGCAAGCAGTGATTTCTGTGTTGACTCCGCCTTCTGAAACTCCTCCTCACAGCACCTCTGTAGTTCAGAAGGCAGGCTCTGTAAAATGTGTGACACAGCAGTGCCTACTCACAGGGCAAAGTGTCTACGTGTCACAGAATTCAAGGAAGTAAGTTCAGAAATCTCAGGATCGTTCAGATTTTTTTGGAGTAGGCAAGAAATATTTGAAATAAAATGTGGAAATTAATATATGATTTAACAAATGTGGAAATTAATATATGATTTTACGTTTTGACCATAGATAAGATATAAGTCTGGATTTACCCTTATGTACTTGGCCATTAACGCATGTTTTTTTGAACAAATAAATACAAAGGGAACACAAATAAATAAAATAATGGCTAAAATGCATGCAATAAAGTAAAATACAATAATAATTCATCATAATAATTCATCAATAAAGCAATATTCATTTGTGAAGTCCAATTCATAAATATAACTAGGACAAATGATCTGTGCAAAAAATATTGATTCTACCTGTTCATATAAATAAAGTGCAATGCTTTGCCTGAAGAGTGAACTGCAAGTTTCCACTGTGCGATTACCACCACCAGCACTCACCAGAACATGTGGCTGCATAATTATAAGCAGCAAAATCACTTGAAGAGGTCACCCAAAACAGCAACACCTCTCCTCTGGATGCGGTCCCTTTAAGCCAGGCATGTCCAAAGTCCAGGCCGCGGGCCAATTGCGGCTCATGGTGCGGTTTCATACGGCCCCACTGATAATTTGGATATATATATATATATATATATATATATATATATATATATATATATATCTTTTGTGGCCACCCAACAAATCCCCGAGGGCCGCTCAGGGATTCGTTTAGGGGCCAAAAAAGATATATACTGTATTTATCATTCCTCGGAGGGGACAGGGAGGGGGTGGTACGAGTGCCGTCAGATTACATACGGGAGAATCTCCTGTTAGCTTTTTCAGATAGGCAGCCGGGGGGGGGTGGTAAAAACAATACAGCCGTACAGCGCTGTACACATACCGCAGCTGCATTGCTCTGCTTTGTGGCCATGGCATTTTTAATCCAGGGTGCAGAGTTTCACAGGTGTATAGGTGGCACTGCCTGTCAAACTCGCCCATTCATTTCAATTGGACTGCACAACAACTGCAAATGCGTTCCCCGCAATGTAAAATTGCCGCTTGCCAATTAAAAAAATTAAAAATACATGTATAAAAAAACAGGCATTCAGAAGGCAGCTATACCACCCTCTGAAAAGCGATTCCTCTGAAACAGTTCCGCTATCAGAATACAAATACATTTCCCTATCCACCTTGAAAAACTGAGTAATGTGTTGCCGGCTTAACTCCACTGTTGTTGCTAGAAAACAATCGCTTCTGGGTGATCTACACTCACCGGCCACTTTATTAGGTACACCTGTTCAATTGCTTGATAAAACAAATTGCTTATCAGCCAATCACATGGCAGCAAATCAATGCATTTAGGCATCTAGACATTGTGAAGACAACTTGCTGAAGTTCAAACCGAGCATCAGAATGGGGAAGAAAGGGGATTTAAGTGACTTTGAACGTGGCATGATTGTTGGTGCCAGACGGGCTGGTCTGAGTATTTCAAAAACTGCTGATCTACTGGGATTTTCACACACAACCATCTCTCGGGTCTACAGGGAATGGTCCAAAAAAGAGAAAATTTCCAGTGGGCGGCAGTTGTGTGGAGGAAAATACCTTGTTGATGTCAAAGGCCACAGGAGAATGGGCAGACCAGTTTGAGATGATAGAAAGGCAACAGTAACTCAAATCACCACTCGTTATATCCAAGGTATGCAGAATACCATCTCTGAAAACACAACACATGGATCCTTAAAGCAGATGGGCCACAGCAGCAGAAGACCACACCGGGTGCCACTCCTGTCACCAAAAACAGTAAACTGAGGCTACAATTCGCACAAATTGGACAATAGGAGATTGGAAAAACTATGCCTGGTCGGATGAGTCTGGATTTCAGCTGCAGCATTCACATGGTAGGGTAAGTGTTTTTTTTTCTGCAACAAAAAGTATGCAAAGTCGGTTATATGGATTCCAGTGGCATAGTTCACACCAGTGCAGTGCATTCCATTGCTTTTCTGTTCCAGAAAAAAAAAGTACAGCTTTTTTCCTGCACAGAAATGTAATGGAACGTGGTAAAAAAGCATAAATAATGCATCAAAATTGCACCGGACCCCAGTACAGTGAAAAAAACAAACAGGAAAAAAGATAAAAAAGCATCTGAAATGCACCTGGAAACGCATCAAAAACACAACAAAAATGCACTGGATCAAAAATGCGTTAAAAACACGCATGCAGAAACGCATCCGAAACGGATCTGGAGGAAGTTTTTGTGGTGTGAACGGGCACTTAATATTATACATAGCGATTCCTGCAAAACGGGTCAGCGTGAAGTGATCCAGCAGGACTTAATTTCCACTTTAACCGCTTGCCGACCAGCCGCCGCAGTTGTACTGCGGCAATATGGCTCGGCTGCGCGAATCGCCGTTATCTTACGTCGCTTCCTTCTTTGGCCACTAGGGGCACCCTGCTTGCCCACGAAGCTGACGCGAGTGCCTGGCGGTCGCGATCACTGCCGGGCTCCCGCAGTCGCTCTGGGCACACGGAGAACCGGGATCTGTGCGTGTAAACACACAGGTTCCGGGTTCTCTGAGGGGAGAAGTGACAGATCGACTGTTCATACAAAGTATGAACAGCGATCTATCTCTTTCCCCTACACAGTCCCCTCCCCCCTTCAGTTAGAACACACTCTAGGGAACACAGTTAACCCCTTTGACCGCCCCCTAGTGGTTAACCCCTTCACTGCCAGTGAGATTTTTACAGTAATCAATGCATTTTTATAGCACTGATCGCTGTATAAATATCAGTGGTCCCAAAAATCTGTCAAAATTGTCCGACGTGTCCACCATAATGTCGCAGATCGCCGGTATTACTAGTAAAAAAAAAAAATTAATAATAAAAATGCCATAAAACTATCCCCTATTTTGTAGACACTATAACTTTTGCGCAAACCAATCAATATACGCTTATTGCAAATTTTTTTTACCAAAAATATGTAGAAGAATACATATCGGCCTAAACTGAGGAAAAAAATAGTTTTTTTTATATATTTTTGGGGGATATTTATTATAGCAAAAAGTAAAAAATATTGTGTTTTTCATCAAAATTGACGCTCTTTTTTTGTTTATAGCGCAAACAATAAAAACCGCAGAGGTGATCAAATAGCACCAAAAGAAAGCTCTATTTGTGGGAAAAAAAAATTTTTGTTTGGGTACAGCATCGCACGACTGCACAATTGTCAGTTAAAGTGACGCAGTGCCGTATCGCAAAAAGTGCTCCGGTCAGGAAGGGGGTAAAATCTTCCGGGGCTGAAGTGGTTAAAGTGTTACTAAACCTAGGAGCCTGCACTCACTATATCTGGTCTCCCACAGTACACAGAACATGGAAATGCAATTATTTTTATTAAATATAAACTTCTAAATACCTTTTCTCATCAGCAGTATTTAGCAGTCTTGTGACTTCTATCTGCGCCTGGTTAAAGCTTGTAGGAGGAGTTTTCATTCTCCTCTGACTGTTCTATGAGGCTGCAGGACCCCTGACCCTCTGTCTGGACAGTGCTGATTGGTCCGGTGCTGATCACATGTACCCTCCTCAAAATTAACAACTCTCTAGCAATACACACCAAACTGAGCATGTGCAGAGTCTCTCCACAGGCTCTGTTCTATCAACAGATGCAGACATCCCAACCTGCCAAAACTCATTTCAGGGAGGTGGCGCTGCGATGGATTGGGGGCAGTAAAAGAAGGGGAGGATCAGAGAAGACAGGATGAAAAACCCTTTTTACACAATGCACAGGATTAACCCCTTAGGTTCCACAGTGAGTATAACAAGCATGCTTTATCGCATATACAGTCTGATTTTACTGTTGTGGGTTTAGTAACACTTTAATATTCCGACCAATGGAATTAATAAACGCCCAAGCGCTTGGCACGCCTAAACGAGTTTGCAAGAATGCAGACCAGGCGCATTTTTGAAGCTGCTTTTCTCCTACCAGGAGAAAAGTGTTTACAAGGGGCCCCAGTGTTATTGTTCCCAAACTGAACCTCCAAATGCCCTTTTTGATGTAACCCGTCGCCTTTAAATAAATAAACTATTTTTTTTCCTTTTCTGTAACCCCCAGAATGCGTTACCTTAGACAGCTGCCTCATTAAAGACCAGCACCTGCAGCCAAAATCATTGGAGAGCAAAGAAAAATGGATTTTGGCTTGTGTCAGGTATAATCTTTCATTATTCTCTTTGTCCCCTCAGTGATATGACATTGTATGTGGTGAAATGAGCAATGTTGACATGACATGACACAAGGAGTGATGGAGATGCGGGGAGGCAGGTGAATGTCAATTTTCCTACAGCGATCGCGTCACTTGGGAAAATGATGAGGCTGATTCCCAGCAGCTGCAAGGTGACTCCTCTGTCACACACTTAAAATGCACCTGACACCCTTATTACAGCTGTGCTATGGAGACACCGGCATTTTATTACATTGCGGTAATGAATGATTCATTACCTGTTTACTTCAAACACCCGTATTATTTATTAATTCTGGTACCTACAGTTCATTTATTGACTTTTCAAAATAAACAAATGAAAAGGAACAGGAAGAGTGGAAACGCCAGTAGGGTTGTGGCGTCTTCCTCCAAGGAACTAGCCTAAACGCATTTCGATGTTTCATACATTTAGTATATGGACCGGTATTTTCTATGGTTTGTCTTTTATTCTCTGCATTGAATTTGCTGGTCGCACACAGAATTATCTTTAGCAAACCTTTCTCGCTAGGAGGCGATGGCGTTGCATTTTCTTATGGTAGAGCCAGGGTATAGCTCAAATGGTAGGACTTAGATCCAAGATGGAGCAGAAGTAAAAGGTAAAGGGCTACCACGTATTTGACTATGGAGCCCAAGATCACAAAGGTGGCCTGTTGCACAATTCCAAACCGAGCACCCCTGGTGGTGGAGACAGGGACTACTAGGGCAGACGCAAGTGTAGCACCCTCTACCATTAGGTAGGTGCCAGTCAGGGCTTTTTTTCAGCAGGAACTAGGGGGAACTCAGTTCTACCACCTCTGGCTCAGGTCTTCTGCTCCCTGCTCACCACTATCACTTGGACTGAAGTCCAGCTTCTGAGGTTACAAGTGATAGCTTATTTCCCAGTAGCTCCCACAGCTCACATCTCCTGCGCAGATCCCACTGAGTGCCGGACAGGGACAAGGGAGATACAGAACAGGTGCCCAGGGTTCAGTGCAGTCATGGGCAGGAGAGGGTACATGGTAGGCTGCACCCTCTGTGGTCTCCATTTGTTCCCTGGTGACCAGTTGTTGATGCTCCTACTGCATAATCTCCCTTGCAAGTGATTGTAGTATAGTATAGTATGCTGGGAGGTACTAAAGCCGGATAGGTGTTTCAGCTTAATATTGCAACAAAGGTAAGACATATGACAGATGGTGGAGCTTTTAAGGAGGGAGGGGGGAGAAGATGAGGGCAGTGGAGGGAGGGGGTTGTATGCAGAGGGAAGAGCTACTATTTGATGCCATTTGGCAAGGTATGTGTGTGTGGCGGGCATGGTTGAGTTCCTGCACCTATTCTCTGAGAAAAAAAAGCCCTGGTGCTGGTAATAGGATTTTTACTTTTTTAGGAGACTGTCAGCACAGGCATATTTAGGCAGGCATATGCTGCAAGCTAGGTCTGTCTGTTTTGATCTGGGGGTGGGAGTGGTTAGTGTAGCAGTGGGTGTGACCACCTGTGCTCCAGTTCTGAGGCGCCTCCCCTGCTTCCAGGGAGAATGTTCTGGAAGAGGGGCTGGGCCTAGAAATGGAGTGTCAGGCAGCTCATGTGGGAGCCCTGACCAATCCCCAACTGGTATTGACAGGGGGCGGGCCTCCTATATAAGCTGAGGTAACATGCCACTGGGGAGAGTCATCGGCCGAGTGAAGTGGAGGATGGAATACTAGACAGCAGCAGGAGGGCACCCCCATCTGGGGGGGGGATGGTGCGCTGATCGCAGGAGGAGGCCCAGGGAGAGCTGTGAGGGAACATTGCCTTTACACGGTCATTGGCAGCGTCTTTATCATCACACGATCGTTGATAAAGAACTTCTGGAGCAGAGGGTCAGGTGAAGCTGTCGGAATGCATGGTCCGGTCAAGTTCTCCATCAAGGGCTCAGGGCAGAGGAAGGTCGGTAAGTGTACCACAGTGGAGGGCTGGATATGCCAGGAAGTCTGTGAGGGAACTTTGCTGTTACACGGTCATCAGCCAAGTCTTCATCATTACACGGTCAATGATGGGGAGTCCTGGATCAGAGGAAGAGACTGTGGGGATATGTGTCAAATCGATGTGGCCTGAGGCACAGGATTTGCAAGATGGGCTGGCTGGGAACAGTAGTCCACCATCCAACATGTGCTTCGAAAACTACTAGGCCTCCGGGGAGAGGTGCTGTAGGCCTCTGGCCTAATAGCAGTGGGCAATCAGAGCCAGCTAAAAGACTTGGGCAGACTGGGTCCTTCCTTGCTTATAAAGAGAATGTGACATTAAGTTTTGTGCAGGAGAGGAGCTCTGGGAACATCACCCTTATATGGTTAAGAGTGATGTCCTCATCCCTTACACAGTAATGCATGGGTCATGCCTGGAAGTAATAGTCTGCGGGAGTTAAGCAGAGGAGGAGCAACAGTCTGCATGATGATCACAGTGACTAAAAATGCACATCATCTCTTCTGGCTCTAACAAGGTGCTTACTTTTACAATCTTTTAAATACGATGGCACAAAATTCAACCATTCTATGGGCATCCCATATACCCTATTTCCCCAACCAACTTGTACCCCCCAATAAACAAAAAACAAAACCAGCAAAAGACTGTTCATTGTCTCTGCAAGTGATGTATGGGAGTCTGGCAGCGGGGTGATTTGGTGGATGTTAGTAACTAGTGGCAACTACACCGCTACACAAGGCAGCTGGAGCAGTGAAATTGAGGTCGGAAGCGCAGGGATCCAGCGAGTAGAAATATGGGGTCGTATCCCTGCCGCTGCAATGTCTTTGTGGGGGCTCTCTCCCTTGGGTGGTCTCTATCCCTGCACTTGCTAATGCTGCTCTATGACTGTAGATGTGTGTGCCTACCGAAGACGGTTGCAGAAGTGATGCATGAGAAACTGTGTGGTGCAGACCACTGATTCTAGTACCCTCTGATATATGGTCAGCGCACCGCCCACCCATGGGCCTTACCCGCCATATGGATCGCTTATCCTGGTCCTTCTCAGGGAAATGCTGATTGTAGCCCTAAGGGTTGTGTTTAAGTTACCTGTTTTGCACTGTTTTTACTCCATTAAGTATGTACCCCCGGCGGCTGCTGAGAGACCGCACCGGCCTTTTTTTATCTGGACTCCTGTGCCGGCTTATGTACTGTATTACAGCAGACTGGTCACCGTTGCCTTTTTGCACATTGTGCCCCCACATGGGCTTGTTGCCCTTCTCAGTTTTGGGTGTTGGGCCTCCTCTGGTTGGGGTAAAGGATAAAGGTAACGGTGACCGGACCTTTATCAGATGCTCCAAATAAGTAGTCTATTCTGTTAGTTGTATATGAATGGTCTCCCCTTGTACAGTTTTCTCTGTGCTAAAGTTAAATGTAAACATGTGTACCTGCACTTTTATGTATGCCATGCAACTATTTTCTGTTATTGACATGCGATTACTTTAATAAAAGTTCTTTCAAATGTAAAAAAAAAAAAAAAGAAAAGAAATATAGAGTCAGCAGCCAAGCAAATAGGTACAGGATCACGATCAGGTTCCAGGTTGGGGACAGGCAGGAGTTGGCAACATGCTGGCAGTGAGGTACAAAGTTGGGAGGCAGAATTGTGATCAAAATTCCAGGCCGGGGTCAATAGAAGGGTCAGACATAGCCGGATCAGGAGAAAGATCAGCAGGTTTTCAGGAATACAGGACACAGGGATACTGACTAAGGATAACCTAGCAACAATGCTAGGTAGACCTCAGGTTTAAATAGGCTGCTGGGCACCAGGATCTTTTCCATGGCAGGCGTGTCTTGTTAAACGCCTATGCTCACAAGTATTTGCATGTCTCTGTGCATGCGCAAAAAAATGAGCACAGCCAGCACGAGGTATCTGCTTGGGGTTGGGGGCTCACCTGGGATGCAGGAAATTATGTAAAAGTATATGTAACAAACAAAATTATTTTTTTTATTTTAGAATTGAGAAGGGTTATACCCCTGTCAGGAACATGTATATCGCAGGCTGTGGATTTGGCTTATCGATAGTTCATGGTTAAAGAAAGTCAAACAATATGGAGTGTAGTAGTTCTGGTGCAGGTATCCCTTATCTACATAAGTCAGATTGAAATGGTGTCAATAGGGCAGAGATTGATGTCAGTTGTTTTCATTTTTATTTTTTATAATTTTTTTACAATTTTATTTTATTTTTTTTACAATGCTTTTAGGAGCCTCATTAGGGAGCTTTGGTGAGAACCGGAGAGGGCTAGAACACATCAGTGGAGAAGACCCGGAGAGGGGAGAAAGACCGGCAGAGGCAGAAGACGTCAGTGGATTAGGCAGAAGAGCCGGAGAGGGGAGAAAAGATTGGAAGAGATGACAGAGCTGCCTCAATAAATTACTTTAAAAACCCGTGTAATTTGTTTTATTTTTGACATTTTTGTTTTAGGTGAATGGGTAGGGGTACAATGTACCCCATGCTCATTCACATAGGGTGGGGGGCCGTGATCTGGGGGCCCCCTTGGTAAAGGGGACTTTCAGATTCCAATAAGCCCCCCCGCCCGCAGACCCCGACAACCAATGGCCAGGGTTGTCGGGAAGAGGCCCTTGCCCCCATCAACATGGGGACAAGGTGCTTTGGGGTGGGGGGGCGCAGGGCCTCCCTGCCCCAAAGCACCCACCCCCCCATGTTGAGGGCATGTGGCCTGGTACAGTTCAGGAGGGGAGATGCTTGCTTGTCCACCCCCTTTCCTGACCTGCCAGGCTGTGTGCTCGGATAAGAGTCTGGTATGGATTTGGGGGGGGCCCCCACACCTTTCTTTGGCATGGGGTTCCCCTTAAAATCCATACCAGACCGATGGGCCTGGTATGCTCTTGGAGGGGGAACCCATGCTGTTTTTTTTTTTTACACTTGGCGTGGAGTTCTTCTTCAAGATCATCAGAGCACAAGTTGCATACCAAAGTTGTATCAGTCAAGACGGCGATCCGACTTTGATACAACTTCAGTGATATTCAAGGGGCTAAAGTAGGATCAAAGTCTGACCAAAGTAGTGCAGGGAGCATTTTCAAAGTCGGACCAGTTAAGACGGCTCCCATAGGCAAAAATTGATTTTCACACGTCATGCGACATTAGCTCCCAATGTCAGAGCGTTTGTCGTACCAGTGGGAACCCAGCCTCAGTCCACAATATTCTATCTGATTCAATCACAAGCCAAGCTGTCCCTGACCAATTTACATGGAGATACAAACATTTTTTAGAACACATAAAGTGGCCTTTAACCACTTCAGCCCCGGAAGATTTTACCTCCTTCCTGACCAGAGCACTTTTTACAATTTGGCACTGCGTCACTTTAACTTACCATTACGCAGTCATGCGACGATGTACGCAAACAAAATTTGCATCTTTTTTCCCACAAATAGAGCTTACTTTTGGTGGTATTTGATCACCTCTGTGGTTTTTATTTTTGGCGCTATCAACAAACAAAAACAAATTTCTTCATCAGTTTAGACCAATATGTATTCTTCTACATACTGTATATTTGGTAAAAAAAAATCGCAATAAGCGTTTATTGATTGGTTTGCGCAAAAGTTATAGCGTCTACAAACTATGGGATAGATTTATGGCATTTTTATGGCATTGTTATCATTTTTTTTTTTTTACTAGTAATGACGGTGATCTGCGATTTTTAACGGTACTGTGACATTGCGACGGACAGATCGGACAATTTTGACACATTTTTGGGACCATTGACATTAATACAGCGATCAGTGCTATAAATATGCAGTGATTACTGTATAAATTTTACTGGCGGGGAAGGGGTTAACACTAGGGGGCAATCAAGGGGTTAAATGTGTGTTCCCTCAGTGTGTTCTAACTGTATGGGGATAGGACTGACTAGGGGAGGAGACATATCGTTGTTCCTATTTAGTACTACTTACAAACAATGTCTCCTATCCCCTGACAGAACAGGGATTTGTGTGTTTACACACACAAATCCCTGTGCTGGCTCTCGTGCACACAATCTTGTGTGGCCGGCGGCGATCGCGACCGCTGGCCACGCGCATTGGGTCCCCCGCTGTGCAGCAGGCCTCCGGCTCAAGCTCTGTCAGTTTGGATGGAGAGAGTCTGTGAACAACAATTTTCAAGTCTTGCCACATATTCTCAATTGGATTTAGGTCTGGACTTTGACTGGGCCATTCTAACACATGAATATGCTTTGATCTAAACCATTCCATTGTAGCTCTAGTTGTATGTTTAGGGTTGTTGTCCTGCTGGAAGTTGAACCTCTGCCCCAGTCTCAAGTCTTTTGCAGACTCTAATGCCGCGTACACACAGTCGGACTTGCCAACGGGACAAGCTCCATCAGTATTTCCGACAGAAAAATTTAGAGCATGTTCTCTAAGTCCGTCGGAAATGCCGGCAGGAAAAACCGATGGGGCATTTTCTGTCAGAAATTCTGACCGTGTGTACGCAGCATCCATCTTCCCATCAACTCTGACCAGCTTCCCTGTCCCTGCTGAAGAAAAGCATCCTCACAACATGATTCTGCCACCACCATGTTTCATGGTGGAGATGGTGTGTTCAGGGTGATGTGCAGTGTTAACTTTTTTAGCACACATAGCGTTTTGCTTTTAGGCCAAAAAGTTAAATTTTGGTCTCATCTGACCAGAGCACCTTCTTCCACATGTTTGCTGTGTCCTCCACCTGATTTCTCGCAAACTGCAAACTGGACTTCTTATGGCTTATTTTCATCAATGGCTTTCTTCTTGCCATACTGGCCAGATTTGTGGAGTGCACAACTAATGTCGCGTACACACAGCCGGACTTGCCAACGGGCTAAACTCCGCTGGCATTTCCGACGTAAAGATTTAGAACATGTTCTATATCTGAGTCCGTCGGAAATGCCAACAGAAAAAGTCTGATGGGGCAAACACATGGTCATATTGTCCGACCGAAAGCTCCCATCTGAGTTTTTTTGTCGGAAAGTCCGGCCGTCTGTACGCGGCATAATAGTTGTCCTGTGGACAGATATCCACCTGAGTGGATCTCTGCAGCTCCTCCAGAGTTACCATGGGCCTCTTGGCTGCTTCTCTGATTAATGCTCTCCTTGCCCGGCCTGTCAGTTTAGGTGGATGGCCATATCTTGGTAGGTTTGTAGTTGTGCCATACTCTTTCCATTTTTGGATGATGGATTGAACAGTGCTCCGTGAGATGTTCAAAGCTTGGGATCTTTTATTATAACCTAACCCTGCTTTAAACTTCTCCACAACTTTATCCCTGACCTGTCTGGTGTGTTCCTGGGCCTTTATGATGCTGTTTGTTCACTAAGATTCTCTAACAAACCTCTGAAGGCTTTACAAAAACAGCTGTATTTATACTGAGATTAAATTACACACAGGCGGACTCTATTTACTAATTAGGTGACTTCTGAAGGCAATTGGTTCCATTAGATTTTAGTTAGGGGTATCAGAGTAAAGAGGGCTGAATAAAAATGCACGCCACACTTTTCAGATATCAATTTGTAAAAAAAAATTAAAACCATTTATCATTTTCCTTCCACTTCACAATTATGTGTCACTTTGTGTTGGTCTATCACAGAAAATCCCAATAAAATACATTTACGTTTTTGGTTGTAATATGAAAAAATGTGGAATATTTCAGGGGGTATGAATACTTTTTCAAGGCACTGTATATGCCATAATATATTTTTTTTTTAATTTGCTAATTTTTCCATAAAAGTGGAGTTACCCTTTAAAAATGGCTTTATCCTTCTAACCCTATCAGTTTGGAGTAATAAGACCCCTTTAAAAAGTAAACAAAATCATACTTGGGGGGGGCACACCCTAACATGCATTACATTAAAGATGGTGCAGCTATAAGACCATACAAATAGAATATTAGATTACAGCGCACACATATAAAAATTACATTTAAATCCTGCAAGACTATTTAAAACACCTGAACATATTCAGCAAAAAAGCAAAAAATATGGGGATTTGGTTACACCATATGGACATATAGTGCTAAGCCCTGGTTCATGCTGGAGCGTTCTGACATGTCAAATCGGCGGCAATTGCCGTCAATGGCACCGTCCTAATCGTTGCGACGCTGCATCAATTTCAAAAAGTAGTTTCTGTACTACTTTTTGCGATTTTGGGCTGCGATTTACATTGTCATCTGTGCAGAAACCTGCACAGGTGCCTCTGAAATCACAATCGAAATCGGGACTGACATGCGGGAGCGAAATCGTGTGAGTTCAGCTGAACTCGCAAAGCTTCATTCCC
The DNA here is from genome assembly GCF_042186555.1 of Aquarana catesbeiana. NCBI lineage: Eukaryota > Metazoa > Chordata > Amphibia > Anura > Ranidae > Aquarana > Aquarana catesbeiana. The sequence goes on along the minus strand of NC_133329.1, from coordinate 386,305,398 downwards.
GCAGCTCAGTGTGAACCTGGGCTTGAGCCCACTACTGCATCAAAGTACCCCATTATCAGTGTCTGATTTTGTTTGTTTATTGTATGGGTCCTGACCAGATCCCTTGGGCTGGAGCACCCCATCCCCCCGCTATTATCTCTTATTAGTGTCCACCCGTGTTATAGGAGTCCTTTCATTCTCCCACATAGAGAAGTGTATCTCTCGAGAAGCAGGATCTTTCATTCTATGAATAGTGTAGGACCCACTGATAATGGGGTACTTTGATGCAGTAGTGGGCTTAAAGTGGTTGTAAACCCATTACAACCACTTTAACCTACAGGTAAGCCTAGATTAAGGCTTACCTGTAGGTGCAAGAAATATCTCCCAAACGTAAAAGGTTTAGGAGATATTTATAGAAATAGCGGCACCGATGTCTACGGCGCATGCGCTGTAGACACTGGGCGCAGGCGCACTGAGCGTGCCGTTTCTAACGGCGATCATGCCGGCACCAGCGCGCATGCGCGGGAGTGACGTCATCGCGGCTCCGGCCAGTCACAGCGCCGGAGCCGCGATACCCAGAAGTCACTCCGGGATAGATGGCGCCGTCGGAGGAGGCGAACGAGGGCTGATGCGGGGGGCTTCGATCTCAGGTAAGTAATTCATTATGAGCTAGTATGCTATGCATACTAGCTCATTATGCCTTTGTCTTGCAGGGTGTATTTTTTTTTTTTTTTCAGAGGCTTTACTTCCTCTTTAAGCTCTATATGTCCATATGGTGTGACCAAATCCCCACATTGTTTGCTTATTTGCTGAATATGTTCAGGTGTTTTAAATAGCCTTGCAGAATTTAAATGTCATTTTTGGATGTGTGCGTTGTAATCTGACTCTCTCTTTTAACCACTTGCTGACCAGCCGCCGTCATTATACTGCAGCAGGTCGGCACGATCCCGCGAACCATCGTAGATGTAGGTTGGCTCCTTTAAGCGGGATAGCAGGCAGCGTGCCCGCTGCACTGCGGGGGTGCCAATGCTCGTGACCAGTGGTCGCGATGACCGCCAGTGACGCGCGATTGCGGCCACAAGAGGCAAAACAGGGACGTGTGTGTGTAAACACACAAATCCCTGTTCTGTGAGGAGAGGAGATGCAGAGGAGATGCAGAACTACAATCTGTCATTTCCTATAGTCAGTCCCCTCCCCCTACAGTTAGAACACACAGTCAGGGAACACAGTTAACCCCTTGATCGCCCCCTAGTGTTAACCCCTTCGCTGCCAGTGACATTTATACAGTAATCAGTGCATTTTTATAGCAATGATCGCTGTATAATTGTCAATCATCCCAAAAATGTGTCAAAAGTGTCCGATCTGTCCCCCATAATGTCACAGTCTCGATAAAAATCGCAGATCGCCACCATTACTAGTAGAAAAAAAAATAACAATAAAAATGCCATAAATCTATCCCCTATTTTGCAGAGGATAACTTTTGCGCAAACCAATCAACATACGCTTATTGCAATTTTTATTACTAAATATATGTAGAAGAATACATATCGGCCTAAAATGAGAAAAAAATTTGTTTTTTGTTTTTTTTTAAATTGGGGATATTTATTTTTCGCAAAAAGTACAAAATATAGAATTTTTTTCAAAATTGTCACTCTTTTTTTTGTTTATAGCACAAAAAATAAAAACCGCAGAGGTGATCAAATACCACCAAAAGAAAGCTCTATTTGTGGGAAAAAAAAGAACATCGATTTTGTTTGGGTACAAGCGTCGCACGACCGCGCAATTGTCAGTTAAAGCGACGCAGTGCCGAATCGCAAAAAATGGCCTGATCATTGAGCAGCCAAATCTTCTGGGGCTGAAGTGGTTAAAAAAGTAAGACATATGGCACATTAGCCCAGCACATACAAGATGCATAGAAATATGAGCAATTTTGCGCAGCCCTATCATTAACTACAGTATGTCTGGAAATCATTAGGAGACTTCATGAAGCTGGCTTGTCATGATTGACAGCCCCGCTTCCCCTGGGAATTTTCACCAGTCATGTATTATTTCACTGACCTACATGATAGACAAGCGATCAAAATAATGAAAACGATACAACCACAGGGGCAGCTGATGTTCTGCCATCAAGGTCACCCCAATTCTTCACCTTCTGCCTTTGCAACACATTAGACAACGTATAGTAGATTGGTGCACCTGTATAACACAGGACACGGGCAAATGTCGGCAAGGTCTTGCCTGTTGCATAATTGTAGCTGTAGCAAGGATTATATTCATCTCTCTTACAACTTTGGAGCTTGTTTACACCAGCGGTAGCTGGTGCGGTGGATTGCTTTTCACAGGGTATCTGACGGGAGGTGAGGAGGCATTCTGTTACCTCCTCACTGCCTACTTTAACCCCTAAAAGCCAGCCCCACCGCACTGCAACCGCTTGCCCCTGGCACTATTTGCCAAATGCGAGGAGGTGGATCATTTTTGCTGCACCACAATGCATCACCGCTGTGGCATGTGTATACCCTTCTACAGCTGCCTTTGCTGCTTAGGGAGGGCAAGTGTAAACTGGGCCCTAAAGCAAGATAGATAGAGAGGCCCTAAAGCAAGATAGAGTGAAAGAGGAAACCCACATTAAGTAGATCTCTACAGTACTTTCAAATTTCCCCATGTTTTATCCCTTAAAGGTGAACTCCAAGTACTTACACTTTATAGTCAAAAGTATGGGGACACTTGCCTTTACACACACATGAAGGTTAATGGCATCCCAGTCTTAGTCCGTAGGGGTCAATATTGAGTTGGCCCACCCTTTGCAGCTATAACAGCTTCAACTCTTCTTGGAAGGCTGTCCACAAGCTTTATGAGTGTGTCTATGGGAATGTTTGACCATTTTTCCAGGAGCGCATTTGTGAGGTCAGGCACTGATGTGGACGAGAAGGCCTGGCTCACAGTCTCCTCTCCAATTCATCCCAAAGGTGTTCTATCGGGTTGAGGTCAGGACTCTGTGCAGGCCAATGAAGTTCCTTCGCCCCAAACTCTCTCATCCATGTCTTTATGGACTTTGCTTTGTGCACTGGTCCAAATCATTTGGTGAAGGGGGGGTTATGGTGTGGGGTTGTTTTTCAGGGGTTGGGCTTGCCCTCTTAGTTCCAGTAAAAGGAACTCTTAAGGTGTAAGCATACCAAGACATTTTGGACAATTTCATGCTCCCAACTTGTAGGAACAGTTTTGGGATGGCCCCTTCCTTTCCAACATGACTACGTATCGGTGCACAAAGAAAGGTCCATAAAGACATGGATGAGTGAGTTTGGGGTGGAGGAACTTGACTTGCCTGCACAGTCCTGACCTCAATCCGATAGAACACCTTTGGGATGAATTAGAGTGGAGACTGCGAGCCAGGCCTTCTCATCCAACATCAGTACCTGACCTCACAAATGTGCTTCTGGAAGAATGGTCAAACATTCCCATAGACAAACTCCTAAACCTTGCGGACAGCCTTCCTAGAAGAGTCGAGGCTGTTATAGCTGCAAAGGGTGAGCCAACTCAATAGTAAATCTAAAGGACTAAGATGCCATTAAAGTTTATGTGCGTGTAAAGGCGTCCCAATACTTTTGACAATATATTGTATATTTTTGCAAAGTTACAATGTAAGGATGTATATACTATACTTGTGGCATCCCCATGGAAGCTGGAAATCACTGTAGTAGGCACCGCTACTCCAGTGATCACTGCTAGCTTCCAAGCGGCTGTTCTTAGGTAACACAGAAGGTAACTCATTTGGCGCAGGTGCTATTCAGAGAACAATCGCTTTTTCTCAATGAGAGTCTGAGATCTGCTGCAGCTAGATTAGAGATGGGAAGGCCTGGAAAAAAAATGAAAAATTGGGAAACCAACCTTTTTGTTCTCATTTTTTTCAAAGCCGTTCTTTTGTTTTGTTTTTTCTGCAAAAATCCGAAAGAAAAGGATATGTGCAATAATATGTTTTTTTTTTTCAATGATAATCATTATATTTATAACATGGTATTTAAACTATATAATGAAGACCACAATGAAAGATTTCTGAGACTTTATATAAAGTCTTAAATTATTGCAAGTTGTTTCAGCTGAAGACAAGCAAATCCTGGAATGCAATTCAAGTAACACTGTAATTCTCAATGCAGTTTTTAAATAAGAGAAATATGAATTTCTGCCACTAGGGGGCACTAGGGGGCACTGCAGAGGAAAGGCTCCAGTTTAGTTTGCTTGTAAGCTCCATTTTGTACCTTCTACAGTTGAGTGATTGTTGGAATAGTTTCTGTCCTCTCAGGCCTTAATTGACAGGCAAGAGGATAAATGTGTTTGAAAAAAATGTGTCTATCTTTTTTAACCTTTAAATTATTCTTATTAATGTTCTCCGCCATCACAGCATAATGTTTACCTTTAGTCTGCTCAGTAAATTGGTATCGTGAGAAGAAATAGTCTTTTCTTTTCCAAATGCTACAAGGATGGCAAAACACATGATTGAATGCCAGAGGTGCCCTAAAGATATAAAAATGACTTTACGGAATGAAATGATGAGGAGCAGAATGAAAGTGTGAGTTGCTTTTCCTTCCAGAGTTCTCATTCCAGAAACACTCTCTTTCTGCTGCTTCTGGATCATCACAAAGTGTTTCTTCACCAGCAACATCTTCAAGTAAGGAAGTGTTACAAACCACGGCCTCCCAAAAACACACAATGCCGTTATCTATAGAGAAAATGACACCTGAAATCAGGAGAACATTCATCAAGCTCTTAATAGAGCAATAAATATTCTTCTTTTAAGCATTGTCATTTAATTAAAATGCATATTGTCAGGAAGCGTATAAATTATTATGAGGGAAAGGGGGGTGGTTACCTGTTCACATGTATAGTTGAAATGTTCCTAACATATACAGTCCTTGTTATTCCATTTGTAATAAAAAACTAACATTTTAAAAAGCAAGTTTAGTTTATTTACTGAATAAGCTGTATTTTTATTTCAAGCAAAATACTATTATATAAACTGCATTTCCCCTTCTCAGTGTACAAAAAAAAGAAAAAAAATTACTTTCAATTTGTAAAACTACTCCACACTGAATTTTTTTTTTAATCTTTCAAAAAAAGAAACACGGCGGGAAAAAAAAAGTTTTTTTTTTCCCATAGCTTATAAGTTTCCAGGAATTTTACATTTCTAAACTGGATGGAGCTGGACTATGCAACTAGCAGTGCTTGCATTTAAAGCAGGACTATGCTCACCTTAGCTCTAGCGATGCGACATCCTGGAGGTCCCCCTCCAGGACTGGCTAATGAAAAAAGTTTTCCTCGGCCGGGCCGACATGACGTCACTCCCGCACATGCGCAAGGGTTTAGTTGGCTTCAGCATTGCCAAATCTCTACAGTGAGCTGCGTGTGCGCATCTCGCTGGACAGAGGCGTTCAGGCAGGTAGGTAGGTTTAATGCAGAAGAGACAAAGCATGTCTCTTCCGCATTAAACATTCTGCCCGTTCACCCCTTTTTTTATAATTTAGATAGAGTTCCACTTTAAGGCAGTATGCACTCAGGGACTAATGCTCAGAAAGCAGATTGCTTGCATTTTAGGCACTGACCCCTGGGCACATACTACCCTAAGCTAAGTATTGCTGAGTGCACTGTCCAGCTGCAGTAGCTTTCAACCTCTCATAGAGTTCGACAGGCTGCTGGCAATGGGACTGGACGGAGCACCTGTGCCCTCCACCCGTACATAAATACCAGATCTTCATGTACCAGTACTAAACACCCAGTGTTCATAGGGCCAAAATGTAATTTCTAACATTGTTTTAAAGTGGTTGTAAACCCTTACGTATACCCAGTGAAATGACTGGTCTCAGGTGATACACAAAGATTAAATAGATCCTCCTACATAAGTTGTACCTGTTTATCTGCACTATTCTCTTCTTTACATCTGTAAAAAGTTCAGAATTTAAAAAAGCTTTTCTGAGCTGTCAAAAAGCAGGGGGTGCCCCTTTGTCGTTTTTTCTGTATTTTAAATATCCAGGTACGGTCATAGGGACTGATATCACAATCTTTTTTATCTTTCGATTTGGAAAATATAAAATTGTTTTGGAAATGTACAGGGCGTTTTTAAGTAACATCCTACAATGTGCATTGATCTCAGCGGTTGCCGATGGTTCATTCGATAGCTGACCTAGCAGGCGTTTATGTACTGGCTTAGATGTGATGTGCTGAACGCGGTAAAAATCACTGCAAAATCGCGGTAAAAAACATCTGACTGCAAAATAAAGAATAAAAAAAAAAAAAAGAAAGCAGGGGGGTGGAGAGCTGAAGATACACACTGCAGAGCTTAATGAGGAGAGCTCTGAGAGCTAATTGGAGGGAAGCGTCTCATGTGGCACCATGTGACCTGATCGCCAGGGCTCCCCCCAACTGCTTGTAAATGCCTGACTTAGAAGGCGGGAGAAAGCCTGCTTGAGAACTAATTAATTGCTCGCAGTGAAGTGGAAGGACAAAGGGGATGTTGTCGTCCTGTCCTTCATTCACGCAGACACAACAGTCCAAAATACAGCAGCAACTGGTGTTGTTGAGAAGCCTCACGACTCGTGTCCACGACTACAACCTTAACATAGGAGAGGTGGACTTAACGACAAGATGATGAAGCCTTACTTAGTTTCCCATAAAGCCAAAGTCTGGTACAAGAAAGTTTCTTTATATGTATTTCAATTGGCTCTGTTCAACTCTTTTATACTTTACAAAGCGTCAGGAAGAAGTGGATCCTTCCTAAAATTTCTGGAATAGGTCATCACAGCCATTTGCATCCAGAAGGTGCTGTGGCCCAAACTCCCAATCCAGATGCAGTGAGCTGGCTGCATAAGAGGCATTTTCCGGATGCCATTCCTGGTACCCTGACCCAAAAGTCACCCCAAAAAAGAGGTTGTGTCTGTAGCAGACATGGAATAAGAAGAGACACACACTTTTTCTATCCCTCCTGTCCTGGCCAACCTGGTCTCCGCCTCAAGGACTGCTTCCGTCCCTACCACGTCCCTACCACGCACTGGTGGAGTATTAGTATAGGGTACAGCACAGCACAGTCTAGGGGACACATTCAAACACAAGGGTCTCGAAAGATGTTATATAGTCAGTAAACTGGATATTGCATTTTGAGAGACCCTATCCTGGTAAGTTTACAGTTTATAAGTTACAAAAAAGTTAAAAAAAAAAAAAATTCAAAAATGTAAAAATTACACAAAAAATTGTTGTTTTATTGAATTAATGTTTGGTTCTTACTGTGTTTTATTGTTAACCATTCTTTGCGTTGCAAGAACTCCATTCAGCTGCAGCTCTGATATGTTTATTCTGACAAGGGCAGTAATTCTAGCACTAGACATCATGTGTAAATCTAAAGTGGTAACCTGTAAAGGCTTTTAAAGCATCTCCTATAGATGTTAAAAATGAATGTAGTATTTCGCCATTGCACGGGCATGCGCAATTTTAAGGCATGTCATGTTTGGTATCTATTTACTCAGTATAAGATCATCTTGTATATATTACCAAACAATTGGGCAATATATTGTGTTTTTGTGCATTCATTTGAAAAACCGCTGCACAAATACTGTGTGACATAAAAAAATTGCAACACCCACCATTTTATTCTCTAGGGCCTCTGCTTTAAAAATTGATAATGTTTTGGGGTTCAAAGTAATTTTCTAGCAATAAAAACTCATTTTTTAACAATAAGTGTCAGAAAAGGCTTGGTTTTCAAGTGCTTAGAAGAGTGGGGGGATATGTGGCATAAGTTTCTAATTTGGGCAAAAATTCCGGGACAGTTCAAACACCTCCCAAATTACCCCTTTTTTGATAGTAGACACCTTGAGGTTTTTTTCAGAGAGGCATGTGGAGTGCATGAAAAATTTTATTTTTGCCACAACTTTTTGGAAAATGAAAATTATTATTTTTTATTTTTACTCAAAGTTGTAATTTTAATAAGATATTTCTCACACATACCATGGGTATATGTGGAATTTCACCCCCAAACATATTCTGCGACTTCCCCTGAGTATGAGGATACATTGAGGAGCACCTTCAGGCTTCTAAAGGGAGTTTTTTCCTCATTACACTTCCTGGCTACCTATCCCAGTTTTGGAGGCCCTGAAATGCCAGGATAGTATTGACACCCCAAGCTATTTGCTGAGAGGCATGTTAGGTCTATGGAAAATTTTATTTTTTGCCACAAGTTTCTGGATAATGAGAGATTTTTTTCTTTTTCTTTTTTACACACAAAGTTGTCACTTAAATAATATATATATGTGGAATTACACCCCAAAATACATTCTGCTACTTCTCCTGAGTATGGGGTTACCACATGTGAGAGACTTTCTGGCAGTCTAGCCATGTACAGGACCCACGAAATCCAGTAAGCACCTTCAGGCTTTTAAAGGGCATTATTTCCCCATTACACTTCCTTTCTTATCACAGTTTCGTAGGCCCTGAAATACCAGGATAGTACAACCCCCCCTAGAGGACCCCTGAGGCTGTCTGAAGTGGATGGATGCAATGCGCTGATATGGACAGGAGGAATTAGATATTGCCTGAGAAATGCTGATGTTTCCATCGGGATCCTTGGTCTAACGCAAGACCCTGATTGGGTGTTTTATAGCTGGCTAATGACTTTGTCCAGATGGATATGGTGTTTACCCCTATGAAAACAAGGAACTATACTATAGCTATCCCGGTAGGGACGAATACCTTCCGCATCCCGAGTTGCCCCCATATCTGCTAGTTGGTCTATGTCCATGTCTGACATCCCCTCTTTCACTCACCTGTATATTAAATCAGTTTATCAATCTGTATATTTGCTTAAGCTCCTGAGGAAGCGCTCTTTGATGCAAAATTGGTTGAGCAGGAATTGATCACCCTGAGTTGCAACAGCCCCCGACTGAGTGTCATCATATTGAGTAACTACAGCTGCCATATGCTAAAATATTCCATATTGGGGAATCTAGCAAACCCATGGGGGAAATTAGTATGTGTATATGGATAGAAAATATTATTGCATGTACAATTTGATTCGATTCAGTTTTTTAATGCCGTTTTTTATATTGTAAGATTAGGATGATCAGACTCAAGCGCTAGGTGCATTTTCAATGAGTGCGCCAGTCCAAAACTGTGTTTTTAAAGGCATGGTAGCCCTCTTTTTTTTAAAAGAACGGAAAAGTTCACAAAACGATAGCAGCTTTCCTTGCAGGGGGTTCCACCATTATTGTAACTTGTTAGTTCTGTCTCCTGGCTTACTCACTGCTTCAGGCTTTCAGCCTAGGCCTTAGGCCTACTCCTCAGACCAACAACAGTACCCTTCGGTCAAGCTCTCTCCTAGTTTACCCGGGATCAGCTTTGCGCTGTGCTGTCGCAGACTATGTCTGCCTCCTGCAGACATGTACACTCAAGCTGCCACCTGCAGCCTCTCTCTCCTAGAGAAGATTGGAGCCCTCCTGACTCCATACACAGACCTTGTGTCTGTAGGGTGGAGTCCTCCTGACTCCTGGGTCAGACCTCCTGTCTGCCCAGGTGGAGCTGGGAGCCCTGAGCGCTAACCCTGTGAAGAATATGAACTCAGCCCACAGGTGTGCAATCAGCATGCCTGCCTCGCCAACAATCTGGCGTAAACCAGCAATCTTCTGACTATCACGGGGTCCTACTGCCATAATATGTATTTTTGAATTAAGATGTTCACATTTTATTGTTCTAAGCCAGGCATGTCCAAAGTCCGGCCCGCGGGCCAATCACGGCCCGCATTGCGGTTTTGAGCAGCCCACCTGGTTATCTGGACATATATATCTTTTGTGGCCCCCAACGCTCTCACAGCACCGGGGCCACAAAAGATATATATCTGGCTGCCGTGGAGGGGACAGGGAGGAGGCTGGACGAGAGCCGTACACACAGGAGTATTTCCTGTTTACATGGCAGCCTCTGTATTAGGAAGTCCCGTCTCCGGCACTGCCATTGGACAACTGTTCTGTCCATCAAAGGAGGCGGGACTTTCTATTAAACAGGCCGCCGAGAAAACAGGAGTTTCTCCTGTATGTAATCTTTTGGCACTCGTCCAGCCCCCTCCCTGTCCCCTCCGAGGCTGCAGATGGATGGGCAATCCTTCAGGATGCACTTATGGCAATGGTGAGTCTGCATTCCTGGCAATGGTGGGTGCTGCATTTCTGGCAATGTTGGGTGCTGCAATTCTGGCAATGGTGGGTGCTGCATTCCTGGCAATGGTTGGGTGCTGCATTCCTGGCAATGTTTGGGTGCTGCATTTCTGGCAATGGTGGTGCTGCATTACTGGCAACGGTGGGTGCTGCATTTCTGGCAATGGTGGGTGCTGCATTTCTGGCAACGTTGGGTGCTGCATTTCTGGCAATGGTGGGTGCTGCATTTCTGGCAATGGTGGGTGCTGCATTCCTGGCAATGGGGGTGCTGCCCTGATGTAAATGGTGGGGCTGCATTCATTGCAATGGTGGGGCTGTATTCATGGCAATGGTGGGGCTTCAGATGGGCACTGATCCTTGATTTTGCTTCACAGTTCTTTATTTAAAATTTACATTTTTTTTCTGAAACTTCCCTCTTAAAGTGAAGGTGTGTGTTATACGCCAATAAATACAGTATATCCAAATAACACGCCCAAGCTCATCTCTTTACTCACACACAGCCACAAAGGCAAGAGAATTCTTGTTGGGCAGTGTATTAGTGCTAGAGCGAACACACTTAGACCGAATTTTAATGGTTCGAAGAATGTCAGGCAAAATGGTCGGCCCTCACGCATGTTCACTTCATCAAATCTGGCCCTCTTTGAAAAAAGTTTGGATACCCCTGTTCTAAGCGTTGGTGCCTAAAAAGTCCATCTTCTTTTGTTATTTCTATTTAAAAAACAAAAAAAATCTTCCATAGGCTCAACATGCCTCTCAGCAAATTCCTTGGGTTGTCTACTTTCCAAAAATGTTTTTTTTTTTTGGGACGGCGGGGAGGGTGGTTGTCAGTCAGAAAGTAAAAGCTGAGTACATTCCAATATATATACCATAGTTTGTAGACGGTATAACTCGCACACAAACCAATTAATATACACTTATTGGGATTTTTTTTTTTAAAACACATGTAGCAAAATTAACTTTGGCCTAAATTTATGACGAAATTAGAATTTATTGGATATTTTTTATCACAGAAAGTAGAAAATATTGTTTTTTTTTCAAAATTTTCAGTGTGAAAAAAGGATATAAATTTTGTTTGGGTACAGTGTTGCGTGCCCACACAATTACCAGTTAAAGTAGCACAATGCCGAATAGCAAAAAAATGCCCTGTTAAGAATAGCAAAAATCCTTCTGGAGGTCAGGTGGTTAAAAAACAACGGACATTGGAGATTTGTCTGCGCTACACTGCACCATGTATAGGACTCAGATAAGTATTTTTTTTTTGCCATGTCCCAGATGTTAGTTTCTTATTTGTCATTGGTTTTTATTGTAATGTCAACTTTGTTTGTTCTCTTTATGAAAACGAAATAAAAATCTTTTGAATGTTAAAAAAACAACTGACTTACTGGCCAGATCACCAGGTGAAAAATAAGGGAAAGAAAGTCTAACAAAGGAAACCATTGCAGCCATCCCATCCCAAGTATTGGTAAGATGTAATACAGTAAATGTTTGGTTTTAATACCGATTTAAAGTATAACAGTGATGTATGATGGCAGATACTGGCACAAGTGTCTACAAGAAAAAATATGTATTTCTTTTTTTTGCAGGAAGGCAGTGAGCATTCTAACTACTAAAATGCAGGATAAGACTCCTCAATGAAGATTAACCTGTTTGGATTTTGGAAACCTGGGGGAAATTTTAGGCATAATTCTAGCGCTGCACCTTTCCTTTCAGAGATGAACCGGTCGACAGTTTTTATAAATGTCCTTTCATTGTCTTCTGTTTCCGCCGACTGTTTGTTTTGCAGAAACAGCAAAAACCTGGAGGGATGAAATTTAGCAGAAAAAATGTAAAATAGCAACTCCTGTGTGTTTGGAAAATATTTTCCTCCGACAAGCCGCACTTGCCTACTCAGCGACACTTTTGTGTGCGTGGACAAAGAGATCCTCAGCATTTTATAACCCTGTAGTATGTACTGGAGTTACTAAGCTTATGAAATGTACTGTATATTTCAACTAATTTCATCATGCAGAATATATTTACATTCGCTGCAACTGGCATTAACCACTTCATGCCTAGCGGGTGTAATTCCTCCGATTCTACGATCAGAGCAGTTAGTCCGACGGCTGACAAAGGGTCTTATGTTCTGTTGTCTGCCTCTGAGCTTAATACTGCTTTTTTTTAGATAAAGCCAAAGATGGCCAAACACACTGACACTGCAAATGAATGATTTCCCCCCCCCCAGAGAGGCTACTGCATTCTGACAGCCGCCATCGCCTGTCAGAATACCTGAATGGCAGCACCATCTGATTAAAAGCAGCCGCTGTTCGGTCAACAATTTTACTCTCGGTTCTTTTGTTTTTTTAATAGAAGAATATCAGCTGCAGGCCCAGCCTGGTCATAGGGCACACAAAGAGCAGTAGCCAGATGGGCTGGGGCTGCTGGGCCGCATTGTCCCAGGGACGGTACAAGGGGTGGGCAGAAAGGGCACGTGCCCGGGGACAGCTGGTGTAACGTGGAGGGAGGGGCATCAGTAGCGTTGCTTGCGCCGGGCATCCAGTCGCTGACCTGCTTTAATTGCCAGCACCAACATCATCCCTTTACCACCTGTCATGCTCCATGACTCTGATGGGCCTCCCTATGAGAGAAGACAAGGAGGAGCCTGGAAGGACAAACATCTCCGACTCTGGTATTGAGCTGCGATGTATACACAGTCTGAGAGCTGTGTATGGAGGAAATGGCAGTGGACCTTGATCAATGACAGGAGAGTAAAGGATGGTATGGAGGGATGTGGAGGAGAATGATCATTAGAGAGGTAGAGTAGGCATTGATAGAGAAGAATGATAGTGACCAGAGTGGGAAATTGCAGTGAATAGAAAGGAAGGAGAATGATTTAGAGAGGAGCATGGCAAGGATGAAGGTAAAGGAGAATGTTCAGGGTACAGAGCATGTATTTATAGAGCAAGATGATCTATATATTCAGTATATATACATAGATATATATAATTATATATATATCTATATATATAGATATATATATATCTATATATATATATCTATATATATAGATATATATAGATATATATCTATACAGTATATATAGATATATATATATATATCTATATATAGATATAGATATAGATATATCTATCTCTATATATAGATATATAGATATATCTATATATAGAGATAGATAGATCTATCTATATATATATAGATAGATCTATCTATCTATATATATATCTATATACAGGATATATATATAGATATATATATAGATAGATATATTTATATATATATATATAAAACGAATGCCCCGTACACACGGTCGGACATTGATCGGACATTCCGACAACAAAATCCTAGGATTTTTTCCGACGGGTGTTGGCTCAAACTTGTCTTGCATACACACGGTCACACAAAGTTGTCAGAAAATCCGATTGTTCTGAACGCGGTGGCATAAAACATGTACGTCGGGACTATAAACGGGGCAGTAGCCAATAGCTCTCATCTCTTTATTTATTCTGAGCATGCGTGGCACTTTGTCCGTCGGATTTGTGTACACACGATCGGAAATTCCGACAACGGATTTTGTTGTCGGAAAATTTTATAACCTGCTCTCAAACTTTGTGTGTCGGAAAATGTGTGATGGAGCCTACACACGGTCGGAATTTCCGACAAAGAGGTCCTATCACACATTTTCCGTCGGAAAATCCGACCGTGTGTACGGGGCATAAGACATCAAGAAACAGGTAGTTGTCATTATTTGTAATTTGGCTAAAAAAAGAAAAATGGGCTTCTCAGTCTAAAATGCCCAGTCCTATTTTTTGTCCCAGTCCGGGCCTGATCAGGTGTGAGAGGGCCACGAAGGCCACTCACTCAGCAAACTTCGGCCAGTTCATCAAGCAATGTCGAAAATGTGCACAGTGTATGGCCAGCTTTACTTACAGTAATAGTGAAATGAGAAATATGACAAAAATAAAAAAATGTAGACTGTAAAAATATTGCAAAAAAATTTTTAAAAAATACATGCGCAAATATCCATATCTCCGGTCTTTCTTCTGGGTTCTGTCTGTTCAGCCATTTGAATGGCCAGGCTGCTATGATGTCACATCACCACAGCACAGAGCGGTTGCTGTAAATTTACACTGAGCTGTGTATTTGTAGCTGACAGGAAGGGGGAAGCATTCATTGTCAGGAGAGACAGATAGGGATAGGGTCTCTTCCTTCAAAAAAAAACCCTATCTGTCAGCACTTTTTTTTAAAGTGAGCATAATATAACTTTAAAGTAAGGTAAAAAAGAATAGACTTCACTGGCTGTATCACTAGATGTGATTAAAGGAAGTGTTTACTGATACTGGTACACGTTTTTTTTTTTTCTTTGTTGTCTTTTTTTTACCTCCCTGCACCCTGGTTCAATTCTCGTCTAATTGGGAATGACTTAGGCCTGTTCCAACAGCCTCCTGGGATATCTATGTCAGATATCCCAGGAGGCATTGGTGTCCATATAGCAGCTGAAAGAAGGCACCATCAGGGGAGAAAGCCCCTGATGTCTTAAGGAAAGAAGATGGCGGCACTGGACTTGGTGTGTGGCAGAAGAATGGCACATCACAGCAGCACTGGATTCACTGGGTGTGTGAATATGTTAACTGAGCATAACCCACGAAAAAGGTAAGGAGTTTAAAGCAAAATTAGCCCCAGGAGTGGAGGGGTGTGTGTGTGTGTGGGGGTGAGTGTAGTGCCTCATTTGTACATGCATCTAAAGTTGATCAATAAAGAAAGATCCTTTCACCCGTCTATGGAAACTGACAAAGACAAATGTTTTAGACATCTCATTATGATTAAGAAAGTGAAGATGATTAAGAGAGTGAAGAGGGAACCCAATGGTCACAGGAGTCAAAACAAGCAATATACTTACCCCAAATGCAAATAGGTTATCTAGTTATATTAATACCTTAATTTATAAGGATCAAACTGGGTTTATGCCTACAAGAGCTGCCTTAACAAATATTCTTACTCTTTCTAAATATGAAAATACCTTTGAATAATGGAGGTACTAGAGCTATATTGAGTTTGGATGCCCAGAAGGCCTTTGATATGGTGGAGTGGGACTATCTATGGACTGCACTTACGGCCTATGGCATTCTTAACCTCGCTGAGATTGTTGTATAACGATCCCAGTGAGGTTGAGAAATAATAACACTGTCTCCATTTTTTTTTTCATTGTCTAGAGGGACTAGATGTCCCCTGTCCCCATTATTGTTTGCTTTGACCATAGAGCCTTTGGCTATCACCATTAGACAATCAGAAGGGATAGTAGGGTTTCATCGTCCAGGAATGGAGGATAAAATAGCCCTATATATGCAGATGATGCTCTTATTTTCTTGGGGGATACCTCAAAGTCAGTAGAACTTATGATACGCATTTCTGTGTTTGGACATTTCTTGGGCTTTGAGATCAATTGGGAGAAATCAATACAGCTGCCATTAGATGTTTTGGAAATTCCCTTGCCAGTCCAAGCCTCTCAAATACAAATTATGCATACAGTTAAATATCTGGGGGTTGAGATAACTCGGAATTTAAAGGACTATATTGATCTGAATCTTAAACCATTATTGTTTAAATTTGCGGATAAATGTCAAAGTCGGTGAAAAACTTCCATTGACAGTGATTGGCGGAGCTAACCTTAATAAAACGATCTGGACCCCGCAATTGCTTTATATTCTTCATAACTCCCCATATGGATTACATCATTCTGGTTCCGGAAGATGGAATCTCTGTTTTGAGAACTTATATGGCGGAAAAAACAAGCCCGTATTAAATTAACTACCTTAATGTTAGCTAAAGATGCCAGGGGGGCTTGCTATTCCACATGTAAAAAGTTATTTCCTAGCCTCGCAGTTACTTTGCTGGCTGGACGGTAGTGTCGGGCTCCGATCCTATACAGGGCCTGATACTATCGATATATGGTGAATATCCATTAATCTTCTTATTGGAGACAAGAAATTTGTTACAGAATAAAAGTTTTCTAATGGGTAAATGAATCGATAAAATTTGTCAGGAAATGAAAAATATTACAAATGTTATGGGGTATACTTGTTATATTCCAATACGGAATAACTCCAGTTGTGGAGAATTTATGAAATTGGAGGAGTTTGATTTATGGAAAAATCATGGGCCGAGGTTTTTTAACGCAACTATTTCAGAATGATATACTGAAAACTTTCACTCAATTAACCAATGACTATGGAATTCCAAATTAAAGATTTCTTCAATTCCTACAACTTAGACATGCTATACAGATGCAGGCTAAAACGTAGCAAATCTACAATAATTTCATTGCTGGACATAAGGGAGAATAAGCAGGGTCTCATATCTAGAATATATGGGTTACTTCATAATAAGTTCCAAGAATCGGTAGTTATTCCATCAAGGACTCAATGGGCACGAGATGTGGGGACTATATCAGATGATCAATGGGTTGCGGCATTGTCTACAGTTCCCTTGCTTTCTTTATCTACTACGCAAAAACTAACCCAATCATTTATTTTAAATAGGTCTTACCATACACCTGAGCTATTTAAATAGCAGGGAAAATTTGAGAGTATCTGCAAGAGATGGGTGGATTCTTGTGACTCTGTTATGGGAAGAGATACATAAGACATGGGGAAAGGGAAGGGGAAGGGAGAGGAGGAAGGAAGGAAATAGGAAGGAAAAGGATAACACTGAAAGGGAGGATTGATTTAGGTGTCCTTAGTATTATTATTATTAATATTATTAAAAATGGGAAAAAAGGAGAGGATAAGGGAAAGTGTTAAAGTGTGTTTTTTTAATTTTTTTTGTGTGTGTTAGATTTTATATACTATTATTACCATCACGTACTTGGGGTGTATGTGTGTATTGTTTTGTTCAATTTTGATTGTAAAACAACAATAAAGAAAATATCTGATTTAAAAAAATGTCAAATTTAGTTGGGCAAGCTATGGCTTCATAGGTGACCCTATAGAAAGGTACTATAGCAAGCACTGAGGTCTAAAATGTTAGTAGATGTCTAGTTAAAGACCATGGTTTTCTTGGTTTTAAAGAGAAGTAGTATTAGAAAATTGTCCTTGCGAAACCCAAAGGCAATATCACCAAATATCCCCAGCAAGCACCATTGTGGACCTCAAAAATAAAAAGGTTAATGCTACAAAAAGTACCTAGACTAATTAACCCAATATACCACACACCAATAAGGTGTTGTCATTGTAGCCATCCAGTCAAAGAACAAGGACGTGCGGTGATGTCAGTGGCTGGTGTCAGGGCTGGGCTCACCCTTTCCTTCTCAAAGCTGGCCGCTCAGCTGTCGGCTAATTGCCAGCTCCTATCTCTCCACAGTGACTGTTGATGATATCCTGCTTGTCAGTCCTGCATACTTAAGCCGTCCAGTCCAGATGATCTCTGCCTTCGCCTTGGTCACATCTCTAGAGACGCTCTCCTGTGTTCCTGTTAAAGACTTGCTTGGCTGACATTCCTTCTGGCTCCAGATCCTGCTTACTCTTCTACTACGCTCATCTGTGGCTCCCTGGCGTTTTGGCTTGTCTGACTATCGGTTCCGGTTCCTGAACTCTGTTTTGACTACGTTTACTCTGTTTACCTTTTTTTTTTTTTTTCTAGCACTAGACCTCCTCTGTAACTCTAAACATGTAACCTGTAAAAAATGTTAAAGCGTCGCCTATGGAGATTTTTAGGTACCGAAGTTTGGCGCCATTCCACGACTGTGCGCAATTTTAAAGCATTACATGTTAAGTATCTATTTACTTGGCGTAACATCATCTTTCACATTATACAAAAAAATCGGGCTAACCTTAGTGGGTTTTTTTTTAATTCATGAAAAAAAAGTGTTTGAAAAATTGCTGCACAAATACCGTGTAGTATAAAAAGTTGCAACGACCACAATTTTATTTCCTAGGGTGTCTGCTAAAAAAATATATACAATATTTGGGGTTCTAAGTAATTTTCTAGCAAAAAAATGATGATTTTTACATGTATGAGAGAAGTGTCAGAATTGGCCTAGGTGGCAAGTGGTTAATTACCATAAGTAAGTAATATACAAATAACTATTATATATTGTTTTTACGCTAATTTACTATATTTTCAAAAACTGTACTCAAGCAGATGGCTTAACGGTCAAATAACTGAAGTTTGTAGTTATAACTTCCAACCAGTAATGTCACAGTAAATAGATAAATAGTAAATGATTATGTTTTAATCAAGCTAAATCATATATTATTATGCTATATGTTATAACAGTACTTTTTCATCAGGCAGCAGATTCTCATTCTCCCTCCTAACTGTGTGAGAAAAACATGGGATTATGGGTAAATCTTATACCCATAAACCCATGCTTTTTCCTTCTAGTTAGGAGGGCTGGGCTGGAAGGGAGCATTTGTCTTTTAGATACATGCCCACCTTCTATGACACTGCACTGAGAGGCGTGCCTCCACTGCAGCATTTTTATTAGACAGCTTGTTCTAATGGTGCTTTACCATTGGTCCAAGGCCCCAAGCTTTCCATTAAGCTCAGTGCTTCTGACAAGAAGTGAGAGGCAATGTGAGCTCATCCTCTCAGTCTGCTGCAAACCGAGTGTGCCAGCTTGAATTTAAACTAGCCGCTCTGAATGTAGCTTTTGATGTGCTGCACAAGGAGCCCCGTAATTCCGGAACTATGGGTGGCAGGAGCCCCAAATTTTGACCAATGGTGAGGTAAGACTTCAGCTACCTACCCCCCCCCCCCCCCCCCCCCCGATCTGTGACCCCAGATCACCGAGCTACGACCCTCGAAGCTTGATATTTTTTTTTTTGGTATTTGATATATATACCTCGCCTGCCTTCCCTGACTGCATGTACCTGTCAAAGAACGAAACAATAAATAACCCCTGTATCAAGAGACAAGGATAATATAGTAGTTATGTCAATGACAAAAAGTTCCGTGGTTGGATCATTATAAATTATTTTTTTTGTTTATGTAATTAAGTATCAAAAAATTCCTCCCAATTCAAAAGAGGAGTTTTAAACCATAAGCCTCAAAGAATACACTTAAAACAGATAAGGTGCATACATTCGTGCATACCAACCAAACAAACACAAACAAAACAAAATAACAAAAATCTTCCAGATGCTAAGTCATTCAACACACAAGGTTGTACCACAGGAAATCACCCTTTAAAATAATTATCAATCTGGGTTATATGTGATAACTACCCCTGTGTGTGAAACCCCTTGGGTGCTCGAGCTGAGATGGACCTAGATGGTATTGTTGATTTTCTCAAAAAGCTAAAAAGGTAAGAAGGAGTTAAAAGCAATATTAGCCCCAGGGGTGGGGGTGGGGGGGTGTAGTGTCTCTTTTGTACATGCATCTAAAGTTGGTCAATAAAGAAAGATCTTTTCACCCGTCTATGTAAACTGACAAAGACAAGTGTTTTAGACATCTCATTATGGTTAAGAGAGTGAAGAGGGAACCCGATAGTCACAGGAGTCAAAACAAGAAATCCACTTGCTCCAAATGTCAAGTTGGACAAGCTCTGGCTTCATATGTGAGTCTTTAGAGAGGTAGATCTGTATTCACTAATCATTTTAAAGCACTGATGTCTAAAATCTTAGTAGATGTCCAGTTAAAGACCATGGTTTTCCTGGTTTTAAAGAGAAGTAGTCTTAGAAAATTCTCCTTGTAAAAAACCCAAAGGTAATATCACAAAATATCCACAACAAGCACCATTTTGCATATATTGGGAACTGTAAGCTTATATAAGATTAAATTAGTAACCAGAGACCAAGCTTGATGGGCTCCGCCTGGGGGATGGTTTTGGAGTATCTTGATCTGCTGATTATAAAACTACCTAGAATACATACTGTATATTGCTATTGTGGTGTAGGACCTGGGCATGTTGTTGCATCCCCTCTATGGATGGCAGAATTGGACTCCAGACCAGAACAGATTTGGATTTTTTGTTTTTTTGTTTATGAATAGTGTTTTATTGATGCCTCAATATCATTAAAACAGAAGGATATACATAGAAAAACTACATGATAATGGTAGTTGACGAAGAAATAAAAAGCACCAAATGGAAATAAGGCACATCTATCAATTAAACCCCAACATGGGGAATGTAAGAGTAAACTAGGACCCACGCGATTTCTTTCAGGTGTGTCACGGAGGTTTCTATGAAGGTTTGGGATAATGGGCAGTAAGTAACTAACAGGTCTAAGCCATAGGGCAATCTTCACTCAGGAGCAAGGAAACAGCTTTAGGATTGGGGGTCCATAGGTGACTGATGTAGCCCAAAAGAAAAAAAAAATAGGAGGAAAGGTATGGGTAGAGCACAAAAAAAGGAGACAGGGGAAAGGAGAGGAGAGAGGGGAAAGGAGAGGAGAGAGGAAAAGAGAGGAAAATAGGAGAGGAGAGAATAGAGAAAAGACATAGCAAGAAGCCTAGTGCAGACATGGGATTGTACCCTACCCTGTACCCAATATCTGAAGGATCCTCAATCAGGAGAAGACAGTTTGGAAGCGTGGTGAGTCTGAAAAGAATATCCAGACAGACAACGTGGCCATATAGGTAGAGAATTTATCATGATGTTGTGCAATCAATTCTTCCAAGTGTTGAATACGAGTGAGTTCAGCAATCCATTCCTGATTTGGATTTTTAATTATGAAACTTCCTGGAATACATTTACTGCTTTTGTGGTGTAGGATCTGGGTGACTGCTTTTATGGTGTAGGATTTGGGTGTGCTGTTGCACCCCCTTTATGGTTGTCAGGATTGAACTCCAGACCAGAACTGATTTGTATTCTTGCATAAATATTTTGCTTTTGATGTACTGTAAAAAAAAAGTGGAGGGCTATATTGGAGACTTACAGGTATTACACCTTTTTAAATACTATCTTCATGTCCCTCGGCTGTCCCCTTCTGGATTTGAGAATTTCCACTCCAGCAAACTATATGGAAACTTTTTATTTTACACTACTGGGTTTTTCTATATGGACACTGTTCACATGTTCTCCTGATGAAGATGTCTGAAGCATTTGAAATGCGTTGAGCTAACATGTGGATGTTGAATTGAAATAACATTTGTGAATTTCACTTTGTAAACACTGGATATGGTGCCAGAGGCATAGCTTGAAGCTTGTGGGCCCTGATGCAAAAGTTGACCTAGGCCCCCCCCCCCCACTACCACCCACCATTTCCACTGTGTGTGCAGATACACCCACCGCACACCAAGATACTCAAAGTGGCTTAAGAGTTTTGAGTTCCCAGAGTTCCTCCTTACACAGCACATACACTTCCCCATCCTGGGCTGTTCTCACCCCGTGTTCCTCTCCATTCAGGAAATGGCTCACAGCTTCTCCCGAGCCAATGAGAACAGAGGGGTGTGGACTGTGGAAGGCAAAGTGGAAGCCCAGTACTGGAGCGTGGCTGTGGGGCCCTAGGGCATATCGGAGCTGGACTTTGTGGAGGATATGATAATATGACAGGGAGGCTGCAGGGGTCCCCTGGAGCTAGGGGCAGGGTTGCGATTGTGACCCCTGCAACCCCTTATGCTACGCCCATGTATGGTGCTATATACAATAATAACGTTTGTATAAAAAAAGTATGATTTTATGAAATTACTTTTATTATACCATTTTCTATATGCCATGAAAAAAATCTATTGCTAAGAATTTTTCTGCTTTATATGTATTTGAGGATGCGGGCATATAGGACAGAGAACCTTTATCCCTTATATTTGTACCAAAAAGGCCTAATTTTGCAGCATCCCCAATCCATGTAAAGAATATCACCATCTGCAGCTAAACATTTGTGATAAGGAGCTGCGTCCCCTTTGCTCATTTTGAAAAACCCTACCTGGGGTATAAAAATAATATAGTTGAATTTGTTTCACATATAATATTTATAAAAACAGGAGTTGTAAAAATTCATCCCAATTCTTACTAGTCATATCAGGGATGTCCCTATTGCATTGGTTTCTAATTCAGGGCAACTTCCCTTGCAATAAGGCACTACAGAGTCTAAAGACCAACTTTGAGGACTGATTTAATTTACTTTCCGTACTTCAAAAAAAAATAAATTGAAAACACTTACAGAAAATTATAGTAACAATGCCAAAGGCTACAAATATGTATGTTTGTACATACACATTTTGGATTTACTATAAGGTCCCACTCAAATGAGTTAGTGAAATGGAAAATGTAGTGACCAAACACCAAGCTATTAACAGGCCTTCATCAAAGGGTCTGAAACAGGGTTCCTCCAGAGGTTGCTAAGGGTTCTTTAAGCAACAAGCGATTTCTCCTACTTAGATAAGTAACAATTGAAAATATTTACCTATCTGCAAAAGGAGGATTCTTTCAATCCACCGCAAATGAAAGGAGAATTCTTCCCAATGACCATCATACTAATAATCAGTGACCTGTAGCTATAGCAATTATCGCAGTGCATTGCTGTCTGATGATTGGCCAAAGCATGCACCTGACCTGCATGCTTTGACCAATCACAGCGCGCTCTGCTGTGAGAGCCATGATTGGCCAAAGGCCAGGAGTCGGCAATACATTACAGCCGCGAGCAATTTTAAATGACATTTTTTCCTTTAGAAATGTCATTTTGCTGCGGCACTGTAAAACACATCAGACAGATGCGCCACTTTACAGACAGACCTAGGGGACACCCCAGGCACGATATTTAACCACTTACGGACAGCCCGCTGCAGATTTACATTGCTACTTTAAAGAGGAATACCGGGGTTATGGCAGCAGCTAGCTGCCATAACCCCGGTATCCTCTTCTTCAGCGGGTGGTCTGCTTTCAGATAAAAGTGGCCTCTGTGGTGGATTCGCCGCAAGATCACTTTTATCGGCGGTGGGAGAGGAGCCCGCCGTGCTCTGGTACCCTCCGCCGCTTACCAGAGCCGTCGGTAGGGGCGGAGATGATCAGATCCTTCTCCTGGCTTGGTATGGAGACGAGTAAGGGGAAGATGGCTCCCACTCGTCTCCATATCATTGCAGGATGGAAGCGACGTCAAAACGTCACTTCCGCCCATAGCTCTTAAAGGGCCATTTTTTATTTTATTTTTTTCAAATGACAACAATTTTTAATTTTTTTAAAAATGCATTTTAGTGTAAATATGAGATCTGAGGTCTTTTTGACCCCAGATCTCATATTTAAGAGGTCCTGTCATGCTTTTTTTTCTATTACAAGGGATGTTTACATTCTTTGTAATAGGAATAAAAGTGACTCCATTTTTTTTAAAGAACAGTGTAAAAATAAAAAATAAAATGTAAAATAAATAAGAAAACATTTTTTTTAAACGCGCCCCGTCCCGCCGAGCTCGCGTGCAGAAGCGAACGCATATGTGAGTAGCGCCCACATATGAAAACCGTGTTCAAACCACACATGTGAGGTATCACTGCGATCAGTAGAGTGAGAGCAATAATTCTAGACCTGCTCTTTAATTCAAAATATGCAACCTGTAGAATTCTTTAAACCTCGCCTATGGAGATTTTTAAGGGTAAAAGTTTGTCGCCATTCCTCGAGCGGGCGTAATTTTGAAGCGTGACATGTTGGGTATCAATTTACTTGGCGTAACATTATGTTTCAAAGTATAAAAAAAAAATTGGGCTAACTTTACTGTTGTCTTATTTTTTAATTCAAAAAAAGTGTATTTTTTCCAAAAAAGTGTGCTTGTAAGACCGCTGTGCAAATACAGTGTGACAGAAAGTATTGCAACAACCGCCATTTTATTCTCTAGGGTATTAGAAAAAAATATATAATGTTTGGGGGTTCTAAGTAATTTTCTAGCAAAAAAAAGTTTTTAACTTGTAAACAACAAATCTCAGAAAGAGTCTCGGTCCTTAAGTGGGTAAAGGAATCTTTAATTTGTATTGTTTCACTGTAAGCATTTTTAAAATCACTGCTCCTGAAAAAACGGTTTAAAAACTTTTTTTTTACATTGATACATGACCCCTGGGGCAGGACCCGGGTCCCCAAACACTTTTTATGGCGATAACTTGCATATAAGCCTTTAAAATGAGCACTTTTGATTTTTCATGCTCGTTTCCCTTGGACTTTAATAGGGTTCACATGTTCACACAAATTTTTGGCCTGTTCGCATGTTCTGGTGCGAACCAAACCGGGGGGGGGGGGGGGGGGGGGGAGGTGGGGGGGTGTTCAGCTCATCCCTAATTTACAACTGTATTATTTTTAGATTTTTTTGTTTTACATAGCTAGAAATGTGTGAATAAGGTTTTATTTTCAAGTTTGAAAGTACCGTATTTATCGGCGTATAACACAGACTTTTTCCCCCTTAAAATAGGGGAAAAATCGTGTGTGCGCGTTATACGCCGATACAGGCTGCCACCGAGGGGAAGGCGAGGACGAGTGCTGCCGAAATAGAGCCGGATCTCCTGTGTACTCGGCTCGCAGTCACACTCAGTCTCGCCCCCTGGACATCTCCTAGCATTGACGTCCCGGCCTTGGACCGCTGTTATATCCATCATAGGATACGGGCCAAGGGGCGGGACTGGGCGTGACACCGAGATGAGTACACAGGAGATCTGGCTCTATTTCGGCAGCGCTCGTCCCCTCCTTCCCCTCGGTGGCAGCCTATATTTCGGCAAGGCTGCAGATGCACATTGAGCAATGCTGCAGATGGGCACAGATCAGGCTGCAGGTGTACACTGAGCAATGCTGCAGGTGGGCACTGATTAGACTGCAGATCAGCACTGATTAGACTGCAGACGGGCACAGATCAGGCTGCACTGAAGCTACAGATGGGCACTAATCAGGCTGCATTGATGCTCACTGACCATTATTTTGCTTCAAAGTGGTTTATTTATTTATTTTTTTAATTTTTCCTGAAACTTCCCTCTTAAATTGGGGTACGTGTTATACGCTGGCATGTATTATACGCCGATAAATACGGTAATCCCTTGCACTTGTTTCTTCTGACAGGCCCCCAGGTACCCCAGCCACATAACTGTCAGTCACCTACTTTATAATGCTAATGTGTTGAGTTATCAGGGCAGGATACATCAGGTACAGCGCATACCTCCAACTTTCAACCCTACCTGACATCAGTCATGCCTCCAAATGCTGCCTCATCTGCTACCCAAAGCATAGCTGAATCATGGAGAACAGACTATAGAGTCCAGCTTTTCTCAACCAGGGTTCCATGGAAACCTAGGGGTCCTCCAGAGGTTGCTAGGGGTTCCTTGAGCAATGAGCAGTTTCTGCCTCTAAGACCCCTTTCACACTGGGGCGGTTTGCAGGCGCTTTTGCGCTAAACATAGCGCCTGCAAACCGACCTGAAAGTCCCGCTGCTTTGTCTCCAATGTGAAAGCCCCGAAGACTTTCACATTGGAGCGGGGCGCTGGCAGGACGGTAAAAAAAGTCCTGCTAGCAGCATCTTTGGAGCGGTGAAGGAGCGGTGTGTATACTGCTCCTCCACCGCTCCTGCTCATTAAAATCAATGGGACACCGCGGCAATACTGCTGGCAAAGCGCCTCTGCAGAGGCACTATGCGGTGGTTTTTAACCCTTTCTCGCCCGCTAGCGGGGGGGTAACACTGTCCCACTAGCGGCCGAATAGCGACGGTATACCACTGACGCCGCCCCCCCCGCCCCAGTGTGAAAGGGGCCTTAGATAAGTAACCACTGACGGCAGCCATCTTTTTAGCTATCGGTGAGCAGGGGAGGGGGTTCTTCCCAATGACCACAAATATAAGGAACATTCTGTACCATGAACTGTAGATAGAGAAAGGCTGTTTTAAGGCATTTTCTGCAAGGATGTCATACTATTAAAGTTGCAATGACACCTCCACCCCCAACCCATCAATTGTGTCGTAGTCCGGAGCATCCAGACTTGCATTCTTCCTTTATCTTCAGTTCAGGAAGCCAAAGGACCCCATTTATAAAGCAGCGGTATGACCTCACCATGTCCATACAGTCATGTTCTTTACAAATATGCATTACTCTCAGCTTGTTTCGGGAAGCATGCAAAGTTTTATTTAATTCCAATTATTAAAACAATAAAAATAAAAACACAAGGAGATGAGAGCCTGCAGCCTGCTTATTATGAATGGCATGTAACATGCAGGCGCAGTGTCAAGTAAACACTACTGTGTCCAGCAGAGCTTGAATGCCAGGACCCAAGGCTTCCCAGCAGAACATCCCTCTGTCAGGGCTGGGCTCAGCCCTTCCTTCTCTGAGTTGGCCGCTCAGCTGTTGGCTCATTGCCAGCTCCCATCTCTCTCCACAGTTACTCAGCTGTTGATGATATCCTGCTCGTCAGTCCTGTCTACTTAAGCCGTCCAGTCCAGAGGATCTCTGCCTTCGCCTTGGTCAACATTACAGAAACTATCTCCTGCGATCCTGTTCAAGACTGGCTTTGCTGACATCTCTTCTGGCTCCAGATCCTGCTTGCTGTTCCACTACTACTGATCCCTGACTTCTGGCTTGGCTGACTATTTGTTCCGGTTACTTAACTTTGGCTATGTGTTGACTACGTTTGTTCTTTTTTACTTTTATTATTAAACAAGTGTGATTTAACTGTACTTCTGTCTTGGCCTGATTTAATGGTTTCTGACACCCTCAAAGTAAAGCAATTACATTACCTCCATCGGCTTGCCTTCTTCCCATACTGCATCCTGGAGCCATCTCTGGTGCCATTTCTGCCAGTGTTATTAGTACACTGACAGTGCATTTTGCACTGATCACTGTATTGGTGTCGCTGGTCCCCAAAAAAGTGTCAGTTAGTCTCAGATTTGTCCGCTGCAATTTCGCAGTCCCGCTAAAAATCGCTGATCACCGCCGTTACTAGTAAAAAGAAAAAAAAAAAAAAAAAAAAAGAAAAAATGAAATAAATCTATCCCATAGTTTGTAGACGCTAAAACTTTTGCGCAAACCACTCAATATACGCTTATTGGGATTTTTTTTTACCAAAGATATGTAGCAGAATATATATTGGCCTAAATAGATGAAGAAATTTAATTTTTAATTTTTTTTTTTTTTATTGGATAAGTTTTATAGCAGAAAATAAAAAAAAATGTTTTTTTTTTTTCAAAATTGTCGCTCTTTTTTTGTTTATAGCGCAAAAAATAAAAACCGCAGAGGTGATCAAATACCACCAAAAGAAAGCTCTATTTGTGGGGAAAAAAAGGACGTCGGTTTTGTTTGGATACAACGTCACACGACCGCGCAATTGTCAGTTAAAGCGACGCAGTGCCGAATTGCAAAAAGTGCTCTGGTCAGGAAGGGGGTAAAATCTTCCGGGACTGAAGAGGTTAACATTATATCATATATATATATATATATATATATATATTCCCAAAGATTTGCAATATTCTGTAAGGATATTTGCAAGAAAATAAAGTCCAAAGTGACTGCAGGCTGAGCCCGCATGCAGAGGAGAGCAGACAGTACAGTCCGGGGAGTAGTGTCTCTTTCTATCTCTCTCTATATATGTATACAGAGCTCTGTCCCGTCACACACCTCCGAGACCGCTACACACTGAGCCCTAGAGGCGTGGCGATGGGCGGAGCTCCGGCAGACAGCTCTCCGACACATTGTAACGTTGTACAAGGAATCCTCTGAGCGCTGATTGGCGGAAGGCGTCACTTCCGCTCTGCGGGCGCGAACTTTGAATGACGTCACTTTCCCGGAGTTTTGACGTAGAGTGGAATGCGGTTTCCTGTCTTCATCTGACCCGGGACTGATCATGTGAGTGAGGAGAGTATGGGGGGGTATAGATCATAGAGAGGAGAGGGGATATTACCTGGGTATAGACTGTCACCATAGAGAGGAGAGGGGGCATTACCTGGGTATAGACCATAGAGAGGAGAGGGGGCATTGCCTGGGTATAGACTGTCACCATAGAGAGGAGAGAGGGCATTAACTGGGTATAGACTGTCACCATAGAAAGGAGAAGGGGCATTACCTGGGTATAGACTGTCACCATAGAGAGGAGAGGGGGCATTACCTGGGTATAGACTGTCACCATAGAGAGGAGAGAGGGCATTACCTGGGTATAGACTGTCACCATAGAGAGGAGAGGGGGCATTACCTGGGTATAGACTGTCACCATAGAGAGGAGAGAGGGCATTGCCTGGGTATAGACTGGCATCATAGAGAGGAGAGAGGGCATTGCCTGGATATAGACTGGTATCATAGAGAGGAGAGGGGGAATCGCCTGGGTATAGACTGTCACCATAGATGAGAGAGGGCATTGCCTGGATATAGACTGTCACCATAGAGAGGAGAGGGGGCATTAACTGGGTATAGACTGTCACCATAGAGAGGAGAAGGGGCATTACCTGAGTATAGTATAGGGGAAAGGGTTTTGCCCTTTCAAGTGGATAGTATAGAGAGGTGATTGCATAAGTATCCATTTTTGGATGAGAGTGCATTACCTGTGTAGAGGGAAGGAGGTATGTGTGGGAGAGGGAATGGCTTGGGGACAAACTGATAGTTGGGGGTCTCCAAACTTTAAAAGGGCCAGTTTACTGTTTTTCAGACTTTAGGGGGCTGGACTGTAGTCAGTAGAAGGAGGAATAGTGCCCTATAATGTGTAATAGTGGTAGCAGTAATGCCCCATCGTTGGTGTCGTTGGGAGAAATAGTGCCCCATTGTTGGTCTCGGTGGGAGGAATACTGCCTCAGCATTTGTGTCAGTGGGAGGAATAGTGCCCCGTCATTAGTGTCAGTGGGAGGAATAGTGCCCCATCGTTGGTGTCAGTGGGAAGAATACCGCCCCGGTGTTGGTCTCAGTGGGAAGAATACCGCCCCGGTGTTGGTCTCAGTGGGAAGAATACCGCCCCGGTGTTGGTCTCAGTGGGAAGAATACCGCCCCGGTGTTGGTCTCAGTGGGAAGAATACCGCCCCGGTGTTGGTCTCAGTGGGAAGAATACCGCCCCGGTGTTGGTCTCAGTGGGAAGAATACCGCCCCGGTGTTGGTCTCAGTGGGAAGAATACCGCCCCGGTGTTGGTCTCAGTGGGAAGAATACCGCCCCGGTGTTGGTCTCAGTGGGAAGAATACCGCCCCGGTGTTGGTCTCAGTGGGAAGAATACCACCCCGGTGTTGGTGTCAGTGGGAGGAATAGCGCTTTAGATCTGTGGGAGGAATTCCCAAGTGCTGGATTAAGTCATGCAAAGGGCTGCACTCAGGCCGTAGTTTGGGAACCACTGGTATGGGTGAAGGCATTGTCTGGGTATAGACTGATAATATCCGGGAGGTAACATTTTATGGGTACAAACTATCTATATAGAAGGAAACAGTATTTCCTGGGCACATATAATTATTATGATGGGGGGTCATTACTTGGGCACAGGCTGGTAGTATGATGTTGAGGGTATTACCAGGGTACAGGCTAAAACGATAAGGTAGAAGAGCATTTCTGGGGTATAAACAGACATAGGAGGAGGAGAGGGCATTTCCTTGGCACAAGCTAATATCATTTGGAAGTGGACTTTTCTGGGCCACAGACTGCAAGTATTGAGGTAGAGGGCATTGTCTGGGCACAGGCTGCCAGTATGGAGTACATTGCTTGTAAACAAGCTGCCAGTTCATTGAGTGGAGGAAACTGTGTTTATGGCTTCCAGTACTGATGATGGGTTTTGTTGTAGAGATTTACTGGGGTGTATGAAGACTTCCAAATCTGTAGACTTGGCCTATGAGATAACTTTGTCAGGAGATTGGCCATGTGATGGCAGATGAGAGTAGAGAGTGGGCATAAGAATTTCAGCATAAAAGGGAATATAGTATAAAATGATGGGCTATAATAAAATTAAAAGTGGTCTAGGAATGGTGATAGAGTATAAGACCACGGCAGGTCAGTGGCTGGGAGAAGTTGGCAAAGCTTATAAGGAGGACATAAAGGGGTTGATTTACTAAAACGGTGCAGCTTCTAACTTCATCTTGTTAAGTTTTGACAATAAAACCTGGAAGCTGATTGGTTTCTATGCAGAGCTGCACCAGATTTTGCACTCTCCAATTTTAGTAAATCAACCCCAAAGTGTCCCAGACGTCACGGCTGGGCATGAACAGGAGCCAAGGTTTAGTTGTGTATTTTTCCAGTCTGAATACTGGAAACTGTTGGTGACTCTTATGTCTTGTGTACAGAATACAGTATTAGGGAATTGTATACTTGTGTGGGTTGTGCAGCCCACATGGACAGACCACAGCTATGTCTTTGTAACAATGTGTCTGGAGCATTGTGTTGTCTTTATTCTCTAGCAGTTTAAACTCTTATTACCTTTTTTATTTCTATCTGCTCTGTGGTGAGATTCCTATACAGATACAAGCTGGTCACCTCCCCCGTATTAGTTGTTTCTTTTGACTCGATGCAAGATTAAAAACAAAATCACAGAAAATCTGTACATCTACGCCTACGTTGTGATTTGCTTGTTTTGTGGTTTATTACAAATTTTCCTGCTTGTGTGATTGGATGACTGATTTTCCTGGAAGTCTGCACTAAGATACAAGTCAGATTATGAGCATCCTCTGCAGCAAAACTGTCATTTTTGGTCAGATGCTCCTAAAGGGCTATTAAGCACTTTCCGCCCACCATATAGCAAACTGATGGGCAGAAAGTGGTTGTATTATCCTGACTGGGTGTAATATGACATCCAGCAGGGCAAGCCGCTATCACGCGCAGCGCAACGATCTGTGGTGTGTCAGTCTGACGAACCGCATCTTCTATCTAGGTAAAGAGCCTTTGATGTAGGCTCTATACCATGTGATTGGCTGTGTCCAATAAAAGCTCAACACATGCTAACCAGGAAGTGCCGTTTATCAGCTTTTCCACTATTTGTGCTGACAGGCACGAGTAGATGAGAGCCGATCAGCTGCTCTCCTGACGGTGAGGGGGGGGGGGTGTCTGCGCTGATAATCGATGCATTGATTATCAGTGCAGGACCACCAGGGATGCCAATCAGTGCCCATTAGGGATGCCACTTGGTAGGCATCACTGGGCACAATCGGTGTCGCCTATCAGTGCCCAATATAAGTACCTCAGCAGTGCCAATCTGTACTGCCTGATCAGTACCTGTCAGTGCTAATCCAATGTATATTCCCTTCACAATCAGCACAAGGGACTTGCAATATAGCCACACAAATTTTCTTTGTTTCATCCAACATGTTATTAAAATCCAGCATTATGAGTCAAGTCGCTACATTTCGGGTCAAAACCGACCTTTTCTCAAGTAGGAGCATTTTAACACCTGTCTGTCGGAGGGTCAGCTTTGACCTGAAGTGTAATTACTTCAATATGGAGTGTTCTTCACTACAGTGTGCTGGGTTAAAAATAAAGGAGATTTTGTCAAAAAGTCCTCTGTGACAATCCTTTTGGCTTTTTAATACTGTTGTGTTGAGTAGAGTGAATTGTTGTACGTTTTTTCTTTTGTGGAATGGTGTGCGGGTTGTCCCCTCTCTGTTGAGTATTGTTTTTATTTAAAAGTGATACAGTAATTCGCAATGTCTTAAAGAGGAGCTCCACCTTAAAAAAATATATTAAAAGCCAGCAGCTACAAATACTGCAGCTGCTGACTTTTAATAAATGGACACTTACCTGTCCAGGGTGCCCGCGATGTCGGCAGCAGATGACGAGCAATCGCTCGTCTCTCGGATGCCCCCACCGCCATCCTCGGTCATGGAATCAGGAAGTGAAGCTTTGCGGCTTCACTGCCCGGTTCCCTACTGCGCATGCGCGAGTCTTCACTGGTCCCCGTTGTGTTGTGGGAACTGTGTGTTTCCCTGAACACAATGGGGGGGCGTGCATTTGCGGCTAGCTATTCCCGGAAGTGGGTGCAGATACCTGTATTATACAGGTATCTGCGCCCCCCTCCCCGCTGAAAGGTGCCAATTGTGGCACTGGAGGGGGGGAGGAATCCGATGAGCGGAAGTTCCACTTTAGGGTGGAACTCCGCTTTAATGCTGCCGTTTTCAACAATTCATCAGTGGTGGGATCGCTAAGACCCCTTTCACACTGAAGGCGCTTTTCAGGCATTTTAGCGCTAAAAATAGCGCCTGTAAAGCGCCTGAAAACTTCCTCTCAAGCCTCCCCAGTGTGAAAGCTCGAGTGCTTTCACACTGGGGCGGTGCATTTGAAGGACCGAAAAAAAACTCCCGCAAGCAGCGTCTTTGGGGCAGTGCGGGAGCGGTGTATACACCGATCCTAAACCGCCCCTGCCATTGAAATCAAAAAGCAGCGCTGCCGAAGCGCCTGCGCTTTGCGTGCGGTTTTAACCCTTTCCTCAGCCGCTAGTGGGGTTAAAAGCGTCCCGCTAGCGGGCAAAAAGCGCCACTATAACAGCAGTAAAGTGCCGCTAAAACTAAAGCGGTACTTTAGCGCTAACGCGGTCGCGCTAGCAGTGTGAGAGGGCTCTAAGACGTTGCCAGTTTGTCCCCGTGGAATCACTCCCGCTGTCACTGAGGTGTGCGATTGAGCAGAGTTTGGGTTTGCGACTGAACAACCTCTTGCTGCATCTGGCTACTGGAGCATCAATTCCATAGGAACACATAGGAGCCTCTTTAGCCATCCTTCCACTGGCAATTTGTCTCTAGTGAGCGATTTGCCTGTATGACATTAGCCTAGCACAGCCATTCTCAACCTTTTTACCCCGGAGGAACCCTTGAAATAATTTCCAGGTCTCGTGGAACCCTTTAAAATAGTTCAGAAGGGGGCATTGAAAGAATCCCCCCTTACATTGGTGGTCAGTGGGAACAGTGCTCCCCTTACAGTGGTTGCCAGGTTGTTACCCTTATAGTCAGCTAGAAAGATGATTGCTGTCAGGCACTTGGCTCTGCTAGTTGATGTTGGACTTGGGACTGTGTGTGGGGGGGGGGGGGGGAGTGTTATAAAATCTTAACCCTTTGGAGGTACTATCCCTGAATTAATGCATGTAAGGGTACAAAATGCTTTATGGGACTTTATATGTACCTCCTTGGGACTAATATAGACAAGAACAAGCAATTTATAAATAAAAACATAATATTTTATTAGAGATATCACAAATATTAAAAAAAAGAGTTAAAAGCATGTCCCTAACCCACAGAGATGGTCCTCTAAAGGGGTTAAATACTTATGTCACCTGCATGATTTGCAAGGCTGTAGTTCCTTCTACCAACTAAGACAGGACTTTAATTTACCCCCCGCCGCCCCCCCCCCCCCCAACTATACATTCTATTATTACCAACTTTGCCATGCGGTGCGAGCACAATTTGGCTCCCTAGATAAACCTATCCAAGTACTGCCTCTGGAGAAACTGTTGAGATGGCTGGACCCCACTAAACTTATTTCAGCTTATTACTTGGCCCTTATAACAAAATCGAAGGCTGCACAAATGAAATGGGCATCCCTGGATATACCTTTTGATAGAGGCGGAGGACGCCTTTAAAACCTCCGTTATCTCATCTAAGGATGAAATTATACAGTTAAATATTTTGTATCAATCCCACCTTACTCCCATTAGACTATATAAGATGGGCTTGCGTCCCTCCCCAGAGTGCTTTCCGAGGCTGTGGACAGGCTGCTGACTTTCTACACTGCTTCTGGTCCTACTCAGTAGTTCAGAGATTTTGGACAGACCATAGGTTCCTTCTTTTCCACTGCCTTGGGCCTACCGAATATTTTGAACCCCAAGAATAACCTGTTGGGTATATTTGGGTACCTAACGCTCTCCTCCCATGCTAAGAGATTGCTATGTATACTGTATTTTTATGCCAAGAAATCACTTCTGTTATCCTGGAAGGGATCAACATCACCTACTTTAACGCATTGGTTGAAACTTGTTAATGACTCCCTACCCTTTTATAAACTTGCCTTTGCAATTTGGAAGAAGCCAAAAGTGTTCCATAAGATTTGGGGCAAGTGAATTACTAGTTCTTTGACTTGGCTTCTAAACAGATGTACCACCCTGATGTTTAGGCAGGGTTGCTATCAAATTTATTTGCCAAATGATAGTTGCTTTGGCTAATTAATAGGAGGTCAATTGATTTCACCCTAATTCTGGAATTGCTACACTTCTCTCTTCTGTCACTAGATGGCTGGGTATCTGGTCGCATTAGATAAGACAAGGGCATTTCAATGACAGATTAGGAATAGATGGGGTGTCTCAGCCAATGGGCAGGGATTTTCTTGGGTCCCTTGGCCTGCTGGGAGAGCCTATTTATTTGGGTGGAGTCAGGTAATCGGGGTTCTGTGCCACCTGGACAGCTGTCTGGGTGGATTAGTGTTGTAATGCCCCAGGCTGCTAGGCCATAAGCCTTGGGCCTATCCCGGGGACATCTGGCTGCTAAGGCATAGGCTGTCTGAGGGCCTATCCAGAAGCAAGAGAGCAGCGTAGGGTTGGCATTGCGGCTTGCAGCCCAACCAGAAGCAACGGTTCTGCCAGCTGGAGAACCAGCTGTGGTCATAGGTAGAAGGGAAGCTGTCTCCACCAATGGACCATCCACCTTGCTACTTGAGACCACTGTGAGTAGCTGAAGCAAGTACCTGAGCAGTATTCTCACCAGCCAGGGATGGTGAAGAATTGGGAAACTTCAGCAGGTGCCAAGCTAGGGACCCAGCCAGTGGAGGTGACGCTTGCAGAGCATTATTGTGCGCCAAGCCAGGGACTAAGCAGGTCAGTGGGGTGACGCTTAAGGAGTATCTGTGAGTGCCAAGCTAGGGACCCAGCAAGGGCACAGGGGTGACGCTTGAAGAAGACTACTGAGTGAGAAGATTGGAAGAGCTCCGAAGATCCAGTGGCGAGTGGATCCGTTAGTCTAGTGCAGGGATCCTCAAACTACGGTCCTCCAGCTGTTGCGGAACTACACATCCCATGAGGCATTGTAAAACTCTTCACAGACATGGCTAGACATGATAGGAATTGTAGTTCTTGAACAACTGAAGGGCCATAGTTTGAAACCCTTGGTCTAGTGAAAGACTGGGAGCTCAACGGAGTAAAGTTCTACAATAGGAGATTGTAGAAGAAGTGAAAGAGTTCATTGCCACCTTTGTTAGAATCTGTTACAAGACTGTTTTTATAGGTGACGGCGTTCCTACTCATGCAGATGTGTTGTCTGGCTAGATACCTTTCCCTGCACAGGTGTTT
Source organism: Aquarana catesbeiana (assembly GCF_042186555.1). Taxonomy (NCBI): domain Eukaryota; kingdom Metazoa; phylum Chordata; class Amphibia; order Anura; family Ranidae; genus Aquarana; species Aquarana catesbeiana. Next base: position 386,270,147 of record NC_133329.1, on the reverse strand, counting down.
ACCTATAGAAGTCTTGGAGTCTGCCAATTAACATTGCATCTACTTAAGGGTATCCTGGCCCCAACCCTCTCTCCTACAGTTCTGATTAGGAGACAATAAACCTCTTTGCATTCAAGAAGTGTCTGGCGCCCATCAATCTACCTTGCATTACACCCACCATGCCTTGTAACCCACTCTACATAGGATGTCAGCTGTCCCTAACCCTGGAGGTCATCATCATTAGGCCTCAGGGGCCCGGGGACTTGACTACACAGTCATAATAACTCTATAATTGACATTGTGATGCATTTTGTTCATAGTTTATTTGCTGTTATTGCACTTTCTGGTTGGCACCATTTGTTTCAAACAACGTGTGAGATGTTCTGGTGCTGACTTTGTTTTTGTTTGTACCTTTTTTTTTTTTTTAAGTGTTGTTTTTTTTTTTTTTTCTTGCCTCTTTGTGAACTCTAATATAAATATATATATATATATATATATATATATATATATATATATATATACATAAGAAAAAAGCATGTCCATAAGTTAGCCATCCAAGATAATTCGTTTTCTAGCCTTAGGATCTATTTATCCGGCCAACGCATTTCACGTGCTGTCCTGCTTCATCAGGGCGTCAGATCTTATTATAGAGTACTGTAAACATATACGTGAATTATTTAGTAGTAATAGCCTGCCAGGTCTGTAGGGAGATAAACCAGGACCCCTTGAGGGATATTCCACATCCAGAATTGGGAATAGTATATCTTTCCAAAACCTCCGAAATCAGCGATTTTATATATTCTCTTGGGTCCACAAGAAGGACTTGTGATCAAGGAGGGTTAGTATTGAAGCCCAAACTAGATTCTATAATGCTGTTCCTGCTATATCAAGCATCTCACAAAGGGTCTGATGTGCTCAAGATAACAAACCCTCTGCATTTAAGCAGTAATCTGGCCCAGCTTAGAAAGTTCCTCATGCTTCCATTTTTTTTTCCCCCTCTATATGGGAAATGCTTGTGATTAACAAATATGCCTGCATGTTGACCACACCTAGAAGATGCGGTGTGTTGATCATTTTTGCCTTACTAAAATGTCCCTGGAAATTATATTGGAATGTTGGGGGGTGAATCAGGTTTAGGAAGACAGTCTTTTTTCAATACGAAACCAAAATCAAGAACACGGGGTATGACCTAAAACTAACTGGAGGAAAATTAAAAACAACTCTTGGAAATTATTATTTTACTGAAAAGGTAGTTGATTAGAATAAACTACTAAGAGAGGTAGTGAGACAGTCAACGGTAAGGGTCGGTTCACACTGGGGCGACTTGGGATCCGACTTGTACGCCCTCAAGTCGCCCCAAGTCGCCCCAAGTCGCTTTGCATTTAGGTTAACATGGTAGGCAATGGGAGCGTCTTAATTGACACTACTGAAGTCGCTCCGACTTCAGAAAAGACTCCTGTACTACTTCTATCCGACTTGTAGGCGACTTGTACCCATTCAACTCAATGTAAGTCGCCTGCAAGTCGGATCTCTCTGTAAAGTCAAGCGACTTTGCAGAGAAAACCCCTCCCTCCCCCCCTCCCTCCCAGAGAGGTGATTGGCCACAGGCGAAGTCGCCTGTCATGGAGGCGACTTCAAGTCGCCTCGTAATTTGCTGAAGTCGCGCTAAAGTCGCGCTAAAGTCGCGCTGAAGCCGCGTTGAAGTCGCGGTACAAAGTCGCGCTAAAGTCGTGTTGCCCATGTGTGAACCGACCCTGAATGGCTTCAAATATGCTTGGGATAAACTTAGATCTACAGTATAGTCAGACAACAAGGTAAAGAAAAAATGGGCAGACTCGATGGACTACTCTTTTTCTGCCATCACCTTTCTGTGTTTCTAAACGTACAATTGTGCCACTTATTTCATATGTACTGCAAGTTAGAAAGAGAAAAGTTATGGGGGAAAAGGTTCATGCAGTGGGGAGATCAGAAAATAAATTAAAAAAAAAAGGCTGGGGGGAGGTCAGGAAGGGAGGTCAGAGAGAGTGTCTAAGAGAAGTTTGCCAATGAATGGTGGAACAGTAGCAAAAGACAACATTTTGAGTTTGATGCTGAGGAACTTGAATAGCCTGCCCTCAACTCTACTTAACACTTTTGGGATGAATTGGAGTGTTGATTTCTAACTTATTGCCCAACATCAGTACCTGAATGGACAAAAATTCCCAGGCACATTCCAAAATCTTGTGTAAAAGCCAGGAAGGCACCATATTAATGGCCATGGTTTTGGAATGGAATGTCCAACAAACTCATATAGGTGTGATGATCACTAGTCCACAAACTGTTTGTTGTATAAGGTAGTTCTGGTAGTTTTATATACTCAAAAAACAATAATCTAGTTTAATTACTGTTTCTAAAAATGTTGACTCCATTGACATATGAGCATGCCATAGTACTGCTGTTTTTGTTGTACATGTTGGATATGGTTTAATTATTCAGTTTGCAATTTCCATATGAAATGAGCACAAGGGTGAAAACAGAGGGGAAAAAAAATATGAATGCAGCCACCATATCTAATGATTGGTACACTGCAATATACTGTATTACATTTTTGCTTTAGGGTTTAATACCACTTTGGGGGGGGGGGGGTGTTGTGGGGGTGGCACTTGAGTCCTAAAAAGCCCACCCCAATAGCAAGTCTAAAAAAGCCCTAAAAGTGTTCAATACTCAAAGGCTCCATTCACACTAATGCTTTCTATGGAATACTCTCACATCAATGCATTTTTGTGCCTCTGCGTTTCTGGAAAGGGTCGGGGACTCTTTCCCGCTAAATGCAGCGTTTTGCATTTTATAGACTTCAATGGACCCACATCCAGAAGGCAAGTACCGCTTTTTTACCGTCATTGTGGCAGGATTTGCGATTTGTGTTGTGTTTTTTTATATTTTTTTTATTTTTTGGCCTTTACATTCACTGTATATAGTTGGTTGCTAAGCAGCGAACCGGAAAGCCATCTGCCATGTCCTTAACAGATGAGTCATCAGCTGTCAGCGGGTGAATGTAAAAAAAAAAAAGAGGCTAAAAAAAATTCACGAAAAAACAGCATGGGGTCCCCTCCAAGGGTCTGGTATTGATTTAGAGGGGACCCCCCCCACGCCAAAATAGAAAAAAAATGGCATGGGCTCCCCCCCCCCCCCCCCAAAAAAAAAAAAAAAATCCATACCAGACCCTTATCTGAGCATGCAGGCCAGCAGGTCAGTAAAGGGAAGGGATGAGCGAGCCTCCCACCCTCCTGAACCATACCAGGCCGCATGCCCTCAACGTGGGGAGGAATGCTTTGGGGCAGGGGGCTCTACCCCACCCAAAAGCACCTTGTCCCCATGTGCCCCCACAACCCTGGTTGGTGGTTGTGGGGTTTTGCGGGCGGGGGGGCTTATCAGAATCCAGAAACCCCCTTTAACACGGGGGCCCCCAGTTCCCGCCCCCTATGTGAATGAGTATGGGGTACATTCCTACCGATACGCCAAAAAAGTGTCACAAAGTAATAAACTCACAGACAGTTATGGACAAGTCCTTTATTAAAAATGTCGTTGTCTTCTTCCTCCGGTCGTCTCGTTCTCCTTCTATTAATGGCCATGGTTTTGGAATGGAATGTCCAACAAACTCATATAGGTGTGATGATCAGGAGTCCACAAACTGTTGTATAAGGGCCCAAAGGGCCTGGTATGGACCTGGGGGAGGACCCCATGCTGTTTTTTTATTATTATTTTTTTTTTTTTTTTTACATTCGGCTGACAGCGGGGAATCCTGCTGATAGCTGAAGACTCATCCGTTGTTAAGGAAGCGGTGGCTGCCTTCCCGGCCTGTTTATTAGCAACTGGCAATATACAGTAAATGGGGAAAAAAAAGAAAATAAAAACGCGGTTAAAAAAACCCGCAGAAAGCACAGCAAAAAGCACTGCAGAAACGCTCAAAAGCAACATGCATAGATGTGAATCGAGCCTTAAATTGCTAGAAAATTTTTATTATTTTTTTGCCTACAAGTAAGTTTTTTTTTTTTTTGCTTGTTAGCGTGCACTGCTTCAAATCATTTAGTGGAGGGGGGATTATGGTGTGGGGATGTTTTTCAGGGGTTGGGCTTGGCCCCTTAGTTCCAGTGAAGGGAACTCTTAAGGTGTCGACGTGCCAAGATATTTTGGACAATTTCATGCTCCCAACTTTGTGGGAACAGTTTGGGGATGGCCCCTTCCTGTTCCAACATGACTGCCCACCAGCGCACAAAGCAAGGTCCATAAAGACATGGATGAGCGAGTTTGAGGTGGAAGAACTTGACTGGCCTGCACAGAGAGCCCTGACCTCAATCCGATAGAACACCTTTGGGATGAATTAGAGCGGAGACTGAGAGCCAGATCTTCTTCTCATCCAACATCAGTGCCTGACCTCACAAATGCGCTTCTGGAAGAATGGTCAAACATCCCCATAGACACACTCCTAAACCTTGTGGACGGCCTTCCCAGAAGAGTTGAAGCTGTTATAGCTGCAAAGGGTGGACCAACTCAATATTGAACCCTACGGACTAAGACTGGGATGACATTAAAGTTCATGTGCGTGTAAAGGCAGGTGTGTGTGTCTGTGCTCTTGGTCAGAGGGGGAAGCTACTGGTGATGTCCTATATATGTGTGTATGTATGTGTGTGTGTGTATATCTATCTTTATATGTGAATGTTTTGTGGAATTCTGACTTTGACATATGGTTCCCTGATGGTTATTTTGTTATGTAGAGGAATATGCTAATTTGTCTAATCTGTATCTATAATAAAGGATTGGGGTGTCCACTACATGGCCGTTATTTGGCTAATTTTATAAATTAAAATTGATATTAAACCACACACATCCCGCAGGTGTTCTGTAACCACAGGCCGGTGGCTTTTTCCTGTGGCTCACACGTGTGGCGGCTCTCGGCGTTGTAGGTGGCTCCAGTACGGCAGAGGTTAATGCAATCACTAACTTAAATGTCATTTTCCTAGTCACTGTCCTCTTTCATCGTGCTGCAAAATGGACTTCATTCTATCAGGTTCAATAGCAAGGTTTAATGAAGTATTTTTAGCACATGATACAGGAGGACGGGTCCCCATTAAATTCCTCCGGGGGTTATGAGCTATTAAACGTGTCTCTGTACCTATAATGAGCAGCGCTTGATTATAATGTCCATTATAGAATTCATCTTCCAATTCCTCCCTGAATTTCCTTCGGGGAGGGAAACGTAGAGAAAGATAGATTCATCTTTCACCAAACAATCCCTCAAGAGGCCAATTTATTTTCCTCAAGCGGAAATATATTCACTTGTAATGTTGTGAATAAAAAAAGTGTCGTGAGCGCCGCGTTCCGCAGAGCTATTTTTGAATGAATTTATACAGAAGAGGGAGGTAAAGAGAGACGGTGAATTGAGTTAGGTAATAGGTATTGTCACCCCTCTGTTTTGCTTATGGTGTCAAGGGCTTGGGTTTTGTTACATGATGCTTTCTGCAAAACATCTGTACCCCAAAATGTTGCACAGACACTTACCTGTACGCACATCAAATTTTACCTTCAACGCTTGTTACATATTTTACTTTCATCCTTTCAAGAATGTATCACGATGATTTAAAAAAATAAAAGTAACAATAAAATGAGACCACATTCCTAATTATAGTGAATATGTAACAATTGTTGAAGAATTATATGCATCTCATTAAAGCCGCGTTCCGCTCACATTTTTCACTCCTCACCACGCAGTACCGTAATATATACCGTATTTATCGGCGTATAACACGCACCCCAAGTTTAGGAGAGTTTTAAGGAAAAAAACTTTTAGGAGGGAAGTTTAAGGAAAAGAAACTTACATTTAAATGCCCATCAATGCAGCCTCATCAGTGTTCATCTGCAGCCTTGTCAGTGCAGCCTTGCCCCCAGTGTCCATGCCTACCGCCGCCGACATACACATGCATGTAGTTTTAAATATGGCGCCGCAGAGTTCGAAGGGACTCGGCGCCGGCGGAACTGAACGAACGCCGCTGAGATACACATAGTCGAGTGTATTCGGCTCTTTCCGGAGCCGCTCACAGTCCCGCCCAGTCCCGCCCTATGATGGACATAACACAGGTCCAATGGCGGGACTGGGCGTGACTGTGAGCAGCGCCGGAAAGAGCCGAATACACTCGACTATGTGTATCTCGGCTCTGTGATTTCGGCGGCGCTTGTTCGGCTCCACCGAGTCCCTCTGAACTCCGTGGCGCCATATTTAAAACTACTCGCTATGTGAATGTCGGCGGCAATCGCCGCCGATAGCTCACAATTAGCGGGGATCGGCTTATAACACGCACCCATGATTTTTCCCTGATTTTAAGGTGAAAAAAGTGTGTGTTATACGCCGATAAATACGGTGTGTGTATATATATATATATATATATATATATATATATATATATATATATGTATGTGTGTGTATATATATATATATATATATATATATATATATATATATATATATATATATATATATATATATATATATATAATTTTAGTACAGACCCTAGAGAATAAAATGGTGGTTGCTGCAATATTTTATGTCAAATATTTTATGTCACACTGTATTTGCGCAGCGGTCTTTCAAATGCAATTTTTTGGGAAAAAACTACTTTAATGAATAAAAAAATCCCAAAAAACTAACCAGTAAAGTTAGTCCTATTTTTTTCTTTTTTTTATAATGTGAAAGATTTTACGTCGCGAGAATCGTGATCTTTTTTTTTCTAAGCAAAAAAATCGTGATTCTCATTTTGGCCAGAATCGTGCAGCTCTAACAGATAGAAAACTGGGCATAGTTTACAGCATACCTTTGTTACATTGCACAAGGCATGAGTATTCTAGGGGTATTTTTATCTTATTTTGGCCATATCAACTCATATTTCGGCAGTAACTCCGCTTTAAGAATATGGTAAAATTTAAAAAAATAATTACAAGCATCTGTATGCCATCCATAGTTAGACAGGTCCAGCATGAACCAATGTAACTATGTACAGTATTAACCAGGGCTATTAATCTAGGAGCCAGCTAAAAAAAAAAAAATTAGGAGCCAGTTTTTCTTTAACCCAACAAAGCTGTATTTTTAGCGACAAAATCCTAAAATCAAGGTAGATTGTCATTCTGCCAGAAGAGAAGGCATTAATCCTGTGTTTCTGCAAAGCAGGAACACAGATCTTTGCCTTCCCCTAATCAAACCCCCCCCCCCCCCCCCCACAGTGAGTAAGCACAACCTAGGCATACAGTTACACCTTTGATCGCCCCTGATGTTAACCCCTTCCCAACCAGTGTCATTAGTACAGTGACAGTGCATATTTTTAGCACTGATCACTTTATTAGTGTCACTGGTCCCCAAAAAGTGTCAGGTGTTCAATTTGTCTACCACAATATGAGAGTCCTGCTATAAGTCACTGATCGCCGCCATTACTAGTATAAAAAATAAATAAAAATATCCCATAGTTTGTGGACGCTTTAACGTTTGCACAAATCAGTATAGTTGCATGGTTAGTCAGGTTGAAAAAAGACTCAAGTCCATCAAGTTCAACCCCAAAAAATAAATAAATAAATAAAATAATAATACAATCCCTTATACACAAACCTACACCCACAGTTGATGCAGAGGAAGGTGAAAAATCCCAGCAGAGCGTGATCCAATCTGCTACAGCAGGGGAAAAAATTCCTTCCTGATCCCCCGAGAGGCAATCGGATTTTCCCTGGATCAACTTTACCTATAAATGTTAGTACCCAGTTATATTATGTACATTTAGGAAAGTATCCAGGCCTTTTTTAAAGCAATCTACTGAGCTGGCCAGAAACACCTCTGGAGGGAGTCTATTCCACATTTCCACAGCTCTTACTGTGAAGAAACCTTTCCGTATTTGGAGATTAAATCTTTTTTCCTCCAGACTTAAAAAGTGCCCGCTTGTCCTCAGTGTTGATCGTAAAGTGAATAACTCAACAAGTTCACTATCTGGACCACTTATGTATTTGTACATGGTGATCATATCCCTCCTTAATCTTCTCTTCTCAAGAGAGAATAAATTCAGTTCCTCTAATCTTTCCTCACAGCTGATCTCCTCCATGCCTCTTATCAGTTTGGTTGCCCTTCTCTGCACTTTCTTATAAGCATACACTTATTGGGATTTTGTTTTTTTTTTTACCAAAAATATGTAGCAGGATACATATTGGCCTAAATTGATGAAGAAATTAGATTGATTTTTTTTTTTTTTTTATTGGGCATGTTTTATAGGAGAAAGTAAAAAAAAATGTTTTTGGTTTATAACGCACAAAATAAAAATGGCAGAGGTGATCAAATACCACCAAAAGAAAGCTCTATTTGTGGAAAAAAAAAGACAGATTTTATTTGGCTACAGTGTTGCAATTATCAGTTAAAGTAACGCAGTGCCGTATCGCAAAAAATGGCCTGGCCATGGAGAGGGGTAAATCTTCCGGAGCTCAAGTGGTTAACTTGCAGGGAGAAGATTCTTTTTTTTTTTTGTCGTTTTACTACTGCTTTAACATCAGACAAGGGCTAAGAAACAAAGGCATTTACTTCACATGCCTGTTGGATTCAATGTAATCATCGTCAGAAGTCCTTTGTGATGATTTCTGTCCTGTACTGCAGTTGTCTAATCACTGGAGATCACAAACTGCTAGAAGTCGGTAGCCCCTGTATAATTTCCACTTCACTATAGAAAACAAATGTCTCCAGAGCATGATTGAAATCAAAGAGGGCATCGGGGATCTCTCTAAATGTGTATAATCCGCGCTCTCTATCCCACTCCAATATATACCTGATATACAGTGTATAAAAACTATTTTACCCCCATACAGCACTAAGTGTGCAATCATACTATAAAAAAAAAAAAAAAAAATATATATATATATATATATATATATATATCCAAAGACATGCTGGTAGGTTAATTGGATCCTGTCTAAATTGTCCCTAGTATGTATGAATGTGAGTTAGGGACCTTAGATTGTAAGCTCCTTGAGGGTAGGGACTGATGTGAATGTACAATGTATATGTAAAGCGCTGCGTAAATTGACGGCGCTATATAAGTACCTGAAATAAATAAATAAATAAATATATATATATATATATATATATATATATATATATATATATATATATATATATATATATATATATATATATATATATTTGCATCAACCTCATCCCCTTATGCAATAACCATCAAAAACAATACTTTCATCATGAAGTGCTCCAATTTAAAGTGACAGTACATCAGTCAGTCCAAGATAAAGTGCTAACATCTCATGTGCTTTTTTCCTCCTACGCTTTTCCATTACCTGCCCTATGTACTATGAACAAACCCAATCCCTTTTGATCTCCTCTGTCACATATGCAGGTCAATGTTGTACTCGGTTCTCTATAGGAATTCCTTTATGTAAATGTAAGACAGAAATGCCATTGTATAAAACTGTTTAAAACCTATTATTAAAGGAAACCATCCAATTACATAAGGTATTTTATACAGTTGCAATAAAAAGTATGGGAACCCTTTTGGAATGATATGGATTTCTGCACAAATTGGTCATAAAATGTGATCTGATCTTCATCTAAGTCACAACAATAGACAATCACAGTCTGCTTAAACTAATAACACACAAAGGATTAAATGTTACCATGTTTTTATTGAACACACCATGTAAACATTCACAGTGCAGGTGGAAAAAGTATGTGAACCCCTAGACTAATGAGATCTTCAAGAGCTAATTGGAGTGAGGTGTCCAATCAATGAGATGAGATTGGAGGTGTTGGTTACAGCTGCCCTGCCCTATAAAAAACACACACCAGTTCTGGGTTTGCTTTTCACGAGAAGCATTGCCTGATGTGAATGATGTCTCGCACAAAAGAGCTCTCAGAAGATCGACGATTAAGAATTGTTGACTTGCATAAAGCTGGAAAAGGTTATAAAAGTATCTCCAAAAGCCTTGCTGTTCATCAGTCCACGGTAAGACAAATTGACTATAAATGGAGAAAGTTCAGCACTGCTGCTACTCTCCCTAGCAGTGGGCGTCCTGTAAAGATGACTGCAAGAGCACAGCGCAGACTGCTTAATGAGGTGAAGAAGAATCCTAGAGTGTCAGCTAAAGACTTACAAAAGTCTCTGGCATATGCTAACATCCCTGTTAGTGAATATACGATACGTAAAAAAACACTAAACGAATGGATTTCATGGGAGGATACCACAGAGGAAGCCACTGCTGTCTAAAAAAACATTGCTGCACGTTTACAGTTTGCACAAGAGCACCTGGATGTTCCACAGCAGTACTGGCAAACTATTCTGTGGACAGATGAAACCAAAGTTGAGTTGTTTGGAAGAAACACACAACACTATGTGTGGAGAAAAAGAGGCACAGCACACCAACATCAAAATCTCATCCCAACTGTGAAGTATGATGGTGGAGGTATCATGGTTTGGGGCTGATATGCTGCATCAGGGCCTGGACGGATTGCTATCATCAAAGAAAAAATTAATTCCCAAGTTTATCAAGACATTTTGCAGGAGAACTTAAGGCCATCTGTCCACCAGCTGAAGCTCAACAAAAGATGGGTGTTGCAACAGGACAACGACCCAAAGCATAGAAGTAAATCAACAACAGAATGGCTTAAACAGAAGAAAATACTCCTTCCAGAGTGGCCCAGTCAGAGTCCTGACCTCAACCCGATTGAGATGCTGTGGCATGACCTCAAGAAAGCGATTCACATTAGACATCCCAAGAATATTGCTGAACTCAAATAGTTCTGTAAAGAGGAATGGTCAAGAATTACTCCTGACCATTGTGCACGTCTGATCTGCAACTACAGGAAAAGTTTGGTTGAAGTTATTGCTGCCAAAGGAGGTTCAACCAGTTATTAAATCCAAGGGTTCACATACTTTTTCCACCTGCACTGTGAATGTTTACATGGTGTGTTCAATAAAAACATGGTAACATTTAATTCTTTGTATGTTATTAGTTTAAGCAGACTGTGATTGTCTATTGTTGTGACTTAGATGAAGATCAGATCACATTTTATGACCAATTTGTGCAGAAATCCATATCATTCTAAAAGGGTTCACATACTTTTTATTGCAACTGTATTTGCGTGTGTGTGTGTGTATGTATATGTGTGTATATGTGTATTCTTGTACAAATCCATTAGAAACACGTGAATCCTGTTCTATAAAAGGCCCCCATCTAAGTCTGCGTTTTAAGACCCCTTTCACACTGGGGGCGTTTTGCAGGCGCTATAGCGTTAAAAAAAGCGCCTGCAAACCACCCTAAAACAGCTGCTCCATTCACTCCAGTGTGAAAGCCTTGGGGCTTTCACACTGGAGTGGTGCGCTGGAAGAAAAAGTCCTGCCAGCAGCTTCTTTGGAGCGGTGAACTCACCGCTGCTCCACCGCTACTCCCTATTGAAATCAATGGGGCAGTGATGCTGTACCGCCGGCAAAATGCCGCTGCAGCGTCGTTTTGCGGGCAGATTTAACCCCTTTTCAGCCGCTAGCGGGGGGTTAAAACCGCCCCGCTAGCGGCTGAATAGCACCGCTAAAACGACGATAAAGCGGCGCTTTACCGCTGAAGCCGGTGGCGGCACAGTGTTAAAGGGGTCTAAATGTCATTAATGATTTGATATTCTAAGGTTGTGTTTGTTTTTTTTTTTTTTTTTTATGGATTATAATGTGTAAAGCCCCATACACACGATTAGATTTTCTGCAGATTTTTGTCTTCAGATTTGCCAAAACCATGTAATGCAAGGGCCGGCCTGATTGTATACAAATTGAAACTCTTAAGGTTTGACCTCATATATTATATGGTTTTGGTAAATCTGAAGACAAAAATCTGCAGAAAATCTAATAGTGTGTATGGGGCTTAAGTGTCGTCGTGTATATGATGTCATGAACACGTTCAAGTCTCCCAAGAAGTTAGACCCCTTTCACACCGAGGGCGTTTTGCAGGCGCTATAGCGTTAAAAATAGCGCCTGCAATCTGCCCTCAAACAGCTGCAGCATTGTCTCCAGTGTGAAAGCCTGAGGGCTTTCACACCGGAGCGCTGCGCTGGCAGGACGGGAAAAAAAGTCCTGCCAGCAGCTTCTTTTCTTTTACCGCTCCTCCACCGCTGCTCCCCATTGAAATCAGTGGGGCAGCGCTGGGATACCGCCGGCAAAATGCCGCTATTGCGGCGCATTGCGGGCGGTTTTAACCCTTTCTCGGCCGCTAGCGGGGGGTAAAAGCGCCCCGCTAGTGTCCGAAATGCGCCACTAAAAATAGCGGCGTTTTGATGGGCCCTCCTAACACCCGTTACTCACATTAAAAAAAAAAGGCTTCTCATACCGCTCCGTCAGTGACCAGGCGCTTGCCGGCGGCAGAAATGGCGGCGAACGCGAAATCAGTGGCGGAGTCAGGGGCTGCGGAGTCCCCCACGGGAGCAGAGATCCTGGCGGCCATTACGGCATGTAAAGAAACCCTAACTGCCAAAATAGACTTCCTAACTGTAGATGTCAGTCTAATCCGCCAAGACATGGATAAATTCCGATCCCGTATCGCTGAGGTGGAGGACAGAGTCTCCACGGTGGAGGATGTGGTCCGGTCAGATTCCAGAGAGGTGAGGGCCCTACAGCTCCAAGTGAAGGCGCTCCAAGAACGAGCCATAGACACCGAGAACCGCCTCCGGCGCAACAATATCCGCATCCTTGGTCTGCCGGAGAGAGCGGAGGGTTCCAAGCCAGCTGAATTCACCGAGCAGTTATTATCCACCCTGTTTAATCTGGGGGATTTGTCGCCCACTTTTGTAGTGGAAAGAGCTCACAGGGTTCCGCCACTTCCTCCAAGACCGGGGGCCCCTCCACGTCCCTTCCTGTTACGCTTGCTGAACTACCGTGATCGAGACCGCATCTTGGAGGCGGCCCGAACCATGCCTGAAATCAAATATGAGAACACCAGGCTATCTTTCTTTCCTGATTTCTCTCAAGAGGTGCAGCAGCGCCGC